>NW_024884142.1:54145990-54342340 GCF_019232065.1 Centrocercus urophasianus | reverse complement strand
AAAAAAAAAAAAAAAAAAAAAAAAAAAGTGTAAGGCATAATACACTGCAGTAGTATTTCCTGAAAACTGTTGGCTCATGCCATGAGGCTTGTAATCATAACTAGCTTCCTGCTTTCTTACTTGGGATGAAGCAGCTGTTTGTTCCATTAGCCAGTTCCTGCACAGCACTGGCTCAGTCATGTTGCAGACCTCACCCATCAAGACTGCACACCGTATCATTTGCAAATGTAAGCTGTTCTTTATCAGATATCCATGAACATACCAACAGAAAATAATTTATTGACCAGACAAATACAAAGTCAGTGTTCCATTTATTTTTTGAGTCTAACTCACAGTGCTAACCTTTAAAATGTTACAAAGCAGCAACCATGAGAAAACACCTCTCTGAATATGTTTCTTCTGTCAGGTACTGACAGTAGAGGTTAAGTACTCTTACATCTTCTGTGCATTTGTGGGTGAAGGTAAGGAGGACAGGACACTCAGCACAGAAAAAGAAGCAGGAACTAGTGTAAGAAGAACCTAGCAGAAGGCTCCCTGATCATGCACATGATCAGTACTGTGCACTTAGCTCCTGTATTTTACAAGTTTGCAGCCTCAAACTCCTCTCCTATTACTTATTCTTCCACTACTCTCATACCCAGAAGGAATCAGGTAATTTCGGAGGGAGAGGAAACTCTGAATTCTTCAGATAAAGTGTGGATAAAAGGAATGACAGTGAAGCCAAACAGAATTTCAGGAAACAGCTGGAAAAAAAGGGTGAGCGAAATCTACAGGCAGAGTGGAATCGGGCATGAGCCATACAAAGCTTTGGTCTCCACCTTCATTTATACTGGTGGGTAGAAAGCTTCTTCTGTAACAAGTGAAGAATAACAAAACAGTATCTTAAAACTGCTTTTGTAAAGAAGATACTGCTGCATTGACAAAGAGTACATCCGCTAATAAACTGAGGCCAGACTGACACGTAAATTTAACTCCGCTGCCCTGAGTTCCCCTGAGCTAAATTCAGAAAACAAACACCCATGTTCCGCAGGCTTGAAGCCATTAGTGAGTGTACTAGTTTCGTGGTGTGAATTTTAGGGGCGAGGGCTAATGGAGAAAGAAGAGAGGCATTATGTCTAGCAATCAATTAACAAAATCAATAGAATGATCAGTGATTAAAAACAACAACAAAAAAATCATATTTCTTCTTACTCCTAGAACTGTGCAGTGCAGTACTTTACAAGCCTCTTAATGGAAGGGAAGTTAGCAACGCACTACCCATAGATTGTCCCACAAAACACCTGAAATAAAATTCATGCTTGATAACAGAAAGAAGGTAATGTGACTCAAGGTTTAACATGGACTGGGATTTTTTTCTCTGGTTTCAGACATTCACAACACACTTGCTCAGAATTCTGTGTTGCTTATTTCCCTCTGCATCTCAGAACAGACCCCTAACCTATCCATCAGCAAGTCTAAGAGAAAGCTCAGGCATTCCCGTACCTGGTCTGTATTTATAGTCATAAGTGATTCAGACTACTATGAAATCTGGCCTGTCTAGACCTACTATTGAATTGTTACAAAATATTTGCTTTCCATCACAAAGTGAAAATTCATGCGAAAAGCACATAGCACTCAAGCTCGGGCATCAGTGTAAAAACAGATTTGTGTGTCAGGCTCACAAAAAAAAATGAGCTGCCCCTTTGCTGAGTTTTATTAAGCTCATAAGATTTATGATGATGGATATATATAGTCTGTTAAACAAAAACTTATGTTGCTGTGAAAGTAATTCTTCCTGTTTATTTCCATGGAAACAACAACAGATACAAAGAGCATAATTACACTATTTGATTAATTCTCAGCTACAAAACACTGTTTCTTGACACTACCACCACCACTAACATTTTTACCAGGAATGTACAAGAGCTGGTATGCCATGCTTACAAAAATCTTAATGGCTGTCTGGAAAGTGGCTAGTCTTTCACCTTACTGACACCATTGGTGAAACACAACACTCATCGCCCCACATCCCCCACAGTGCTCTCTTCCACTGTTCTATCTCCAGAAATGTTCAGTAATGTCAGTGGATGTCAATAGCTGTCAATTTTTTTTCCTCATGGAGGAGTTCAGTTCCACATCTTTGCTTCATATGCACTTCCATGGCAGATACCACTCTGTCATAGTGTCCCTCCGCTGCCATCTGTTCCATGGCAACAAAATTTAATGGAATATTGGCTAGAATGTTCAACCACTACTGCCATACCATCTGCCTCTGATGTGATGGGCCAACATACTAAGATTGGAGGCATTACTTTCGGAGCAGTCTTAATTAAATGGGCAAGTTGGTCCTCACTAGTACTGCTCTGAAATGAGGTGCTGGAGCAGGTCCAAAGAAGGGCAACAAGGCTTGTGAAGGACTTGGAGAATATGCCCTACGAGGACAGACTGAAGGAACTGGGACTATTTAGTCTGGGGGAAAGGAGGCTGAGGGGAGACCTTATTGCTCTCTCCAAATATCTGAAAGGTGCTCACAGCGAGAGTGGGATTGGTCTCTTCTCACTGGTGACAGGACAAGGGGAAATGGCCTCAAATTGTGCCAGGGTAAGTTTAGGTTAGATGTCAGGAAAAACTTTCTTACAGAAAGGGTTGTTAAGCACTGGAATAGGCTTCCCAGGGAGGTGGTTGAGTCACCATCCCTGGATGTGTTTAAAAGCTGTTTGGACGTGGTGCTCAGGGACATGATTTAGTGGAAGACTGTTAGTGTTAGGGTAGTATGGTTAGGTTGTGGTTGGACTCAATGATCTTTAAGGTCTTTTCCAACGTGAGCAATTCTGTGATGCAGCTCTCTTAACTTTGTTGAACTCCACAGTGGGGAAAGTGGAAAGGAACCAGGAGTGACCCCAAAAAAGTAAAGTCCTGCCCTGAGGTATTTTAACATTGCAGGGAAACAGTCTGTTTATGCTGAGACAATGAAAATGAAGTGAGATTTCAGGCTGGCCAGAACTCCATTTCAAGAGGAGTAAAACACATCTTGTGGCTCAATGCCACAAAGGAATTTTCACCAATTTGGAATTTTCCTCTACCTAACAGGAGATACCACAGACAAGAGCATGCTGCCAGAGGCACAGCACATCCGTTTTGCACGCCTCAACTTTCAGCTTCTGCATCCATGTCAGTCAACTTGCCACAGGTGGGCGATATTACAGTATAGAGACTCCCCACTCTGCAGCAGTAACGCAGGAGCCTGTCTGAAAACTTTCAGATATAAGACTATTTAAGCCCAAAAAGGTGAAATTATCCAGAAGTTTTCAGGCAGCAGCTGTGAAAAATCAAGCTGATTGCTTCCCAGTGGTGAAGAAATAGAAATTGGCAATGATTTGCATGAAGAATATTTTGTATTGAAAATCATCCCCAACAGAATATATATTACTAACTCTAATCTGAACCCCAGAAATTTAAGTACTTATTCTTCCATTCTCTAACTGGGATGTCATAGCTCTCCAGCTGTGCATTAATCCCAGGAAAAAAAAATCTTCTTATTTCTCCTGTCTTTGCTATACTTACAAGCTTCTTGTGGCTGTGCCAACTCTTCTGTTCCTGAATCTGCCAGAACTTTTGATACCAAGAGAGCATTGTATAAACCCAGGCTGGAGAGAGGAGATGAAAGCATTACAACCCACTTATGCCCTTACCAATCCCCAGTATACTCCCTATCTATTCTCCATATTAGTAGTCTTTCCAAAGGGAAATGACATGTTAGGGAAATCACATTTCTGAAAGAGCTACAGACCAGGAAATACACAAATTAAAAGGATCTGTCTTTGACCAACTCCTCATTGGCTAATGCAGAACTATAAAACCAAGAGACATGAGAGAGTGGGAGCAGTAATGGGAAAATTACATTAACACTGAGAGTCAAAGGCTTTTGATTACAACAATACAGTGAGTTCAGCAGAGAGGGGTGACATTTTTAACAGACTCCAAACTCTTCTAAACTGGAAACAGCACAAACAAGTATCTCTATTTTCAAGGTCAGAAAATGTAACAGCATAATTTTCACTGTGATTCCTGAAGTGTTTTTAACCTGAAGCAAAATGATCATTCAAATACAGCTGTTCTTCCACGCAGCGCAATATAGGCGTGCCTGTTGGATAGTCTCAGCCACAATACAGCATTTACTATAACTTATGCAGAAGGAACAAAGAGGCCAGAAGATCTGTTCTGGCTATTACTGGCACAGGCAGATTCAAGAGGGGAAAAGGATGTAAGTTCTGAGAAAAGAAGGAATTGACCACATCTAGTTTCTATGTAACCAACTCCTTCTCGCAAAAACAATCCACATAAAATTCAAATTGTTTTCAAGAAGCCTTCCAGGTTTCCCAAAATATCAGTGCACATCAGCTCTTTCACCAGCTATTATGAATGAGCCAGAGTGAAATAAATAAACCAGAGATGGTACCATAAAATTTTCTTGCCAAGATGCATTAAGATCATGTGATGGTGATTATAAAACCCTCAGGAACCACAAGGAAGAAGGATGTTATTGCTACAGTGGAAGATACCCAAATAAATAAAAACACACATTCCTGTTGACCTCTCAATTTCTACAGCTTCCTTTTGTTATCGTTGTTTTTGATGATAGTGGTGGTGCTGTGTCATGGTCTGATATTTCTGTTCCAATGGTTGCCAGAAGAAACACAAAAGATGGAGTTTGGCTGCAGAGTGTGTCTAGCCATCCCAGATGGGGCAAGAACAGCTTCTGTACACAGAGCACGTAGTCACATATTTGTTTGTATTCTTTACTGTTTCTTGTTTACCTGTCAACTTCTTTGTGTCAGCACTGAATCCTCTGTCACCATTCATGTAAAAGACTGTAACACTGAAGTATTAAATTACTCCCATTAAGTAAATGGAAATACAATCCTTTTTTTTCTGTACTTTTTTTGCCACTCTCTGGTAAGTAACCTCTGCCCAGTAATCAGAGCTGAGCAATAAGTCTGAGACTGCTCATAACACTGAGAGCTGCTGGAAAGTTTTTTCAAATATTATTTGGTACATCTCCTCATTCAAGATGTGTACAATTGCTCAGCAGATCTCCCTAAATAATTTTCACTGAGAGAAAGAAAAAAAAAGCCTATAATCACTTAGCTGAACCTGTTGCTTCCTTTACAGGGTTTCACCCATTTTCCTCATTGAGAAATCTCTGTCTATTTTACCACTACAGGTTCCTTTCTCACAGAACCACAGAATGGCCAGGGTTGGAAGGGACTTCAAGAGTCATGAATCTCCAACCCCCTCAGCACATGCAGGGCCACCAACCTCCCCATTTAATACTAGACCAGGCTGCCCAGGACCCCATCCAGTCTGGCATTAAACACTGCCAGGGATGGGGCATCCACAACCTCTCTGGGCAGCCTGTTTCAGCACATCACCACTCTCTCTGTAAAGAATTTCTCCCTGACATCCAACCTAAATCTTCCCTCCCTCAGCTTAAAACCATTTCCCCTTGTCTGCAGCTATCAACCCTTTACAAAGAGTTGATTCCCCTCCTGTTTGTAGGCTCCCTTTAAGTACTGAAAGGCTGCAATGAGGTCACCCCGCAGCCTTCTTTTCTCCAGGCTGAACAAGTCCAGCTCCCTCAGCCTGTCTTCATAGGGGAGGTGCTCCAGTCCCCTGATCATCTTTGTGGCTCTCCTCTGGACCCTCTCCAACAGCTCCCTGTCCTTCGTGTACTGGGGGCTCCAGACCTGGACACAGTACTCCAGATGGGGCCTCGCAAGAGCAGAGTAGTTAGAGACAGTCATCTCCCTCCTTACTTTACTTGTATTTACATGAAAAGTTCTTCCCACTGAGGCATAGCTATTCTTTCTTCTTTCAAAGTAACAACTTTTCTCCAATCAACTTCCATGCCTGACTTTTGCCAGGAAAAACACTCTTTGGTTCTTGGAAAATTTCTCCCCTAGGTCTTGGCTGCTAACAGCTACAGTTAACAGTTCCTCATGGGATTTTTCTAAGCAGAGCATGGCTGCTGCAAAGCAGAGTGCATGACAGGAGATTTTCTATTCTCACAAGGAAAAGGAAAGTATATATACATGCAAAGGCTCTGCGGGCAGAGAGTTCAGAGACCATAGGATTGTTCTGATATGTCCAGGGGACATGCACTTTAAGAACATGCACAAATGCAAGGTGTACCCTGCTCCTTCTGGGTGTAATCGCATTACACTGAAGAGCTGCAAACAACATACTGTTCAGAAGCACTGAAAAGTAAATAAGATGCCCTACACTGGCAAATCACCAAAGTATGCCCTCTTGTTCCACATCAGATAACAGTGGTGTTCTTGGTAATTACTGTAAATCATGAGGTTTTGCAGATAGATATTCCCCAACTTGAAATTATCTCACAGTATTTGTGCATGTCCTTATCAACTAGCTGCAGAGGGAAATTCTTGAGGTATAAGCCACAGATAGAGAATTATGTTCTTTTTGATAATTTCCATTTGGAATTGAATTGCTACTTTAATTAATCCTTTTTTCACCTCAATTTCAAATTGAAATAGCTTAAGTAATCTCCTTACAAATTACTTCATTTAGTATTTCAGCATCCATTACAAGAAAAAACATTACCAACATTCTCCATCTTCTCATACTATGCAGAGTGATAAAGAGTAACAAATGTATGGTATACATCTTACTTGCTCAACAACAGTTATCATGCAGATAGTAACTTATGAAGTTATACAGTTTCTATAGTGACTGTCTCACTAAAATGATCTATTTCTGTAATTCCATCACAGATAAGCAGCATGGTTAAAACTGATGTGTTCTGCAGCCAGGGCTGGCTTAGCAGTGAACAGTGAATGAATTTGTTTCCCCAGTAATATTTTTGGAACAATTAAACTATCTTGCAAATGGCAGAAACATACCAAAATATGCCTTGATTTACATTTACTACATCATCATACAACCTATAAAATTCTTCTCTAAATGATTACGATTGCATCGCACTAAATCTGTCAGCATCCATAAAACTACCTGTCACCCTCACAGTTATGATAGAAAGCTTTAGCCTGAGCATTACTGCAGAAACATTGACAATATCAGAGTATCATATTCTGAGCAAAGGCTGATGTTTATACTACTAAAAAGCAACCACTGAATCTTTCTCAGTGGGATCGAGAAGCCACCATACTTTCTACGGCTTACAATCCAACAGACCACCTGAATGCAATCAAATATGAACTCCTGTGTACACATATAACCTGAGACACACACACAAGCAGTGTGTCTCTTGGTCCATTCTAAGAATATTTTCCAAAGAGATTAATTGGTCAGATTTAACCCTAATATTCAAATTACAGAACATGTGCTATATACTTGTCACAAATCTTTTTAGGGTCCAATGTACAGCCTTTTCACTACTTTCAATGCCAAGACAGAAAAATTTGTAATCAGATTTCTCAAGAACTCTTCTAACACATTTATTTTCTTCAACATCATTGAAATAAGACATTTACTCACTCTCAGTTTTAATTCTTACTGATTTTCATTGCTTCAGAAAACTCTAGCAGGGCAGCTTCATAATTAAGCTGAGTGCAAAATACTCTGACATTAATTTTCACTTTGTCTGAAGCTTCTACTTAGATCAATTTTCAATATCTTGGTGGGTTGTTTTCTTGTTTGTTTTTTTGCTTTGTTTTGTTTTATTTCTTAAAATCATATAACAAAACAAAGGTGTGCTAATTGTTGATAACTGTAAAACAATTGGAAGTGACAATGTAACTGATGTGCCTTACACTACTTTAAGTGATTCAGCTCCTTGCTTTCTGTTCACCTACAAAGATAGGTTGAACATAGGTAATGGACTGAGAATCTTCTCATTTTCATTATGTTGTATGCAAGAAATACCTTTTATACTTCAACAGTTCTTAAAGCATGGAGAGAAGCTTTGTTCAAAAGGCAAGATATACAGCCTTGCTATGGCTGTGTTAATAGTAACAACAAACAAATTTTGTTACTGTACCACGTTTTTTTGTTTGTTTGTTTAACAGCATATTGTAATAGAAGATACCTACGGAGATACTCACACTCTTAAACAAAATCCAGCCTTTAAGGACTTTCTGATTCAGGACTGCACTTGTTTTCTCTTGTTTACAATGAAGTTCAGTGAAATGAATAGTGCATACATAGCAGAAGTGAACACAACTGTTGACGTTTTTATAGGTAAGATGATCTAACTTCACATTTACCACTTCTTACAGACAGAGTTTAGTTTTACAGCTCAGAGTTCAGTTTTGTGGCACCGCATATATTGTGATTCCACCTTTATGTCATGAAACTTTCTTAACACTTGGATTCAACTCTAATTAATAAATGACAGCTACCCTGAAACAGATGAAGTTAGTAAAAACACATCTACATTAGGATTTTATACAGAGGCTTTGATATTAACCTATATATAAAATTTGAGAAAAATTCTAAATGTGCTTACCAATTCAGTAGTGAGTTGTATATTTAAGGCACAATAAACCAAATATTTGTCTTAAAAAAAAATGCCATTTTAAAACTCTTCAACAGAAATACAATGAAAGAGAGGGGAAAGGAAGTTGTGGGAAAATCCCAGACAAAACTCTCATTATCTCACCTTTGGCGAGTGTTATCTGTCCTGCTGCATCTGGCACAGTTAGGCAATGTGTATCCAGACCTAAGAAAGTGTTTTCAGGTCCACCACCAGGACAGATCTGACTTTCTGCTTTTTCTCCACAGTCTACTTCTGGCTGCTCATCAGATTGAATCTGCACACAGAAAGTTAAAGGCTGATCACTCTCTTCCATGGCAGAGTTGTTAACGAAGTCAAGCAGAGACTGCCTCTCAGAAAAAACCACTTTGGACGTTAAGGAAGATGACGATTCTTGGGAATTGAAAGTGCTTTCAGGAGATGAAAGAGAACAAGATGCTTCACTTGACAGAGTTGATGTCAAAGAGGATTTCTGTTGATCCTGCTTTCCAAAAACAAACAAGAAGAAAAAGAAAAAGAAAAAAATTTTTTCCAAGTTATTATTTTTTCCAGGCTCTACACCTCATAAATATACAACTGAAGTGACAACTAACCAAAAACTGACATAATATGGTTGATTATCCATCCAAACAAACTTGAAGCAAGGCAACCAATCTCTCACAACTTCAGAACCTAAGTCACAAGGAAACTAGAAATAAAAAATAAAAAGTTTTGAAGGCCTAGAAACAACAGAGCAAGAAAATAATACCATGTTGAACGCATCCTTTTTGTCTCATAGTCATTTTCACTGTTTTTCCATTCACTTTATTCCTCTCATCAAAAGAAACCCAAATGAGACATCGAACCATAGAACATACATCTGCTTTGAAGTATTCAATAAATCCACTAATGCCATAACCACATATAGACAACACAAGAAATGTTAAAACAGAATTGAAATGACCTCAGTAACCAAAACCATTTTATCCTATCCATTCTAGGAACTAAATATTTGCCAGAAGGCTGAATAAGTACTGGTGGAAATAAAAAACAGGCAGTCATGGAGCAGATGGCATAGAAATTGGAATGGTGCAAGATTTGTGCTGCTCATTCACTTGCCAAGATTTATATTTGAGGAAATGAATCTGAAAACGGATCCATATTTCACTAGAGATGCATCAAAATTAAGCACATCTTAGGGTTCTTCATACTGTACTCATCACTCTGCCTCACAAATAATGAGGGCTCAGAGACAGCTAACCTATGGGAGCAGCAAGTGAAAGAGGGTATAATAGCTGCATGATTCCATATAAGGAAAATTTAGAGAAGAAAAAGTTTTGAGAAATACGTAGTTTCCCAAACAAGCAAATATATCTTTGCTCACAAAGCTTACAGGCTAACAATTCTCTCTATAGCATGCATTTGCATTGACTGATTTGTACTATTATCTGTTAATGAAAATCAACAAGAACTAACACTGCTCTGCTTTCTAGCTACAAAAAGCCACTAGCATATAAGCCAAGATAGTCAATTGCATAAGTAACACACGGGCAAGCACATAAATATATGCACAAATTAATTAGAAGATGATCTATTAACAATTAAAATAATTGAAGGCATAAGGAAATAAAGATTCAGATTGCAACCCTTAGTGGAAAGCATGAGGAGGTATAAGACAAAAGCCAAATATTTTTTGTCTGCTACTTCAGAAATTTCCTGAAGTAAATTTCCTGCAGATGATCCACTACTGGCCAGACTCAGAATCAGAATACAAAACTTGATGGAGAGTTTTATGTTTGCCACACATATGCAGAATAAATCTCCTTAGGTATTAAAATAGATGATAACTAAACTGGAAGTACTGATAATTAGCAAAATGGTGTTGCTAGGGAAACCCAAATAAGCTGCAAACACAATAAAGGAGCAAGGCTGGAATATCTATCAATAATTCACTGGTAAATTAGAAATAAAATGTATTCATATAAAATAAACCAAGAGGGATTTTTTTTGGATTATGCTGTAAAAGCTTCTGTAATTCATTTGTTGCTGTAAGGTATACTAATTCCTTTCTATATTAAGAAATGCAAGTGCATTTACCTGAGTTTCTAGTCTAGTAGTCTCAAGTAGCTATTAATCACTTCATAAGATGAGATTACTGTGGCTCACCATTTGTTTGTAGCACTTCCTTTATTTCTCTAAATATTCAAAGTTATTCTTCCAGACTGTTGTAAACTCTGCAGGACTACATCTTATTTATATCCCTATTGCAATAAACGTGACACTGTGTTTTAGTTGCATGTTTGATTTTAAAAAGGAATTCTTCACATACTCACTCTAAAGCAGCGGGCAAGAAGGCATCTTTTTGATCTACACATGATATAGTTCAAGATGCCCATGTGAGCACAAGTGACCTGTTCATCTATCCAGGAGTTCATATTGAAAAAACAAATTGTTGAATCATAGAATTGTTCAGTTGGAAACGACCTTATAGATCATCAAATCCAGCCACAGTCTAACCATACTACCCTAACAACCCACTGCTTAATCATGTCTCTGAGCACCACATAGCGTTCATACAGACAAATAGACCAAAAATTAAAAGCCGTTGTTCATACGGTGTTGATAGTCTGTCTAATTTCACTTATTTAAAGTCTTAAGAGCAAGATGTTAGATCTCACCTCTAATTTTACTGGCATTCTTACATTAGAAGAAAAAGAAAGTGATGCTGAAATGAAAACTGCCTCAATGAATAGAATTTCTTGTTTCTATTACATATTTTTGTTTTCATTTTCATTTTTTGTTAAATAAATAAAAAAAAAACTGTGAAAGAATAAAACAGACTACCACAACGTATTTCCCTTTTTCAACACCTTGTGTATACGCGTTTTTCTTGGCATGACAAATGTTTATGTGAGTGACAGAGTCATTCCTTTGGAAGTTTTGTAATCATACATGTAATAATAAAAACTCTACATGGAGACACTTTCAAAAGCAGATGTCTAAGCTGGCAGATCATAAGGATTCCACTGCAGATCTGTGTGTCTCTAGGCATTTATTTAGAGAAAAAAATTATCACCATGAAACACCTCAGCAGCTATTTTGGAATTGCTGCAATCTATTTACTCAATTGAGCTGCTGATTTTTGAGCCATTCTCATGCAGAGAAATTAACACAGATGATCAGTTAAGCTTTTGTCCTACAGATGTTTAAGTGTATTTGTTCTTCCCCTGCTTTTTTCTTTCCCAATACCTACAAAAACACATAAAACTAGAAAGCTTATAATCACTACTTTTGCTTTTAAAGTTTCAAAACAGTTTTGTCACAGAGAACTAACAGCAGCTGAAGTTTTTTTCAGGAAGTGCGAAGTGTTTACTGCTCTAAAATGTAACGTAACAGTATCTGCACCTGGATGGCTGTTCCAGACTAACAGTTTCCAAGCTGGAGTGGATCTCAAGAAGCTTGGATGCCCTTCTACTTCAGACATCATAGATTCGATTTTCCAAAATGTCCATAGCTCCTAGTTCCTATTTTGCAAAATGCCTTTGGCATTTGGAAGACAGAATTATCACTTTAAAAAAAAAAAAAAAAAAAGATATTTCCAGTTTGAGTTTCCAGCATAGACGAGTCTGCCAGTTGCAAATTGCTGCCAGAGCATAGAGCAGAGCAGTGGCAGCTGGAGCTCTTTCTGGTTTCCATTCCTTGGGGTAAAAATTTGGCTGATTGGAGATATCAACATTCATCCATAGGGGTGAGGAAAAGGGAAATCAGCAGCTAGACGTAGTTACTGTACTATGACCTTCTAGACCTTGACTAGAAGATGACCTTCAAGAGGAAGGGTGGAGGAAACAACACCCCTCAAGCACCTGCACTGTTGCCTGCCTCCCACATGTTCCCTGCTAAAACGTTGAAGGCAGCTCTTAAGAGAAGCATACAGAAGGAAGGCAACCAGAGATCACCTCTGCAGCTACAGGCTGAGAAGTAGCAGGAAGCCAGAAAAACAGCAAACTGAAAAATAGCACCTGCTTAAAACTCATCATCTGGAAAGATGCCTGTGTTCACTCCGAGGTGAGCAGATGGGAAAGTCATTTACTGTCTCCTGAAGCCGATCCATTGAGGTATAAATTTCAAGATGCTTCATTATCGGCCTTCAGCCCAGAATAACTCTTGGAGATATATTGTCAAGTTTCCTGTATTCTCCAATATTTATAGCCACTTGGCCACATTTAACTTTCAGTTAATACGGGCAATAAAGAATCCTATTATATAGAGCATCCTCTGAGTGCCAGGTGAACTGTTTTACAGTGATTCATGAAGCACAACTGTTTAAGGAGAGGAAGTGAAGACTGACTTATCTGACAGAAACAGATGGGGCAAATAGATGACAATAGGACACAGACACCAAGCTTAATGTTAGCTATCTAAAAATTGTCAGATAGTCATATTTGTGCATTTATTATTGACCATGTTCATGCAAGCTTCTCCAGCTCATCTATGTTTTTCAGATTTGCTCTTTCTTCACTGCCGACATGACCACCAAACCAATGGATGTCATTTTAAAGTACCATTGCAAGAACCTCTACTACACCAACAGGGTAGCTACCACATTTTTTATTCATCCATGAGATGCAATAATCACAGAATCACAGATTCTGATCAAGAAGATTATTTGGTAACAAGTATATTACTGAACATGCCTAGATTTAACTTTCAGCTGGGAGAGTGAAAGGCTTGAAGTCAGGATTCTTCATTTCAGCTGTATTACCCTCCCAAACTGAATTACTCATGTCCTAATACAGAATTAGTTAAACCTTGTACCTTGAACAAGTACTTTCATATGAGAAGAAATGAGATCACTGTGAAGAACATCAATAGTAAGGCTAGACTAACAGATCAAGAACTGGCTCATAAATAGGAGAAGCACTTAATTACGCACACGAGGGTTCATGCTACTTATTCTAATTTATGTAAAAAAGCGAGGTGGTAGTGAATATTCTGGACATGCTCCACAATAAGGTAGAAGGACAACACAGATTCGGGGAGTATAATTATTTTCTTTTTTCTAATGTCTTTTTCAGAGGTATAAAAGGAAAGAACTGACATAATCCCTGTTAGAAAACACCTCTTGCCTTTTACCTCTCCTCTTTGCCACAAAAGCATTTTCAAATTCAGTCTTCTAAAGAACAGCTCAGTCGAATACATAAATCTGTTGTATAATGCTAACATCACCAAACAAAAGATTTCGGATTGAATGAAGAAATATAAATATTGTGAAGACTAGGTTACAGTTGCATGTTAAAAACCTCATAAAGAAAAGACACAACACACTTATGAAGCACAGTAACACCTTCCATTCTCAAACAGAGCGAATATGCTTTCCCTTGAAAGAGGTATTCTTGCCAGTGTGAGGCTCTCAGCAGCATGGGCTACAGAGCTTGCATGAAAAATCACTGGGCAGAGGTGAGAGGAAACAGTGCATCCATATCTCACAGGCACATAGCGAGAAAGTCTCCAGTCTGACTGGTAGCTCACCATCTGGAGAATGATTTGTTTCAACCATTGAGCAAGTAAAACCTAATTATGGTAATACTTACTAACTGAGGAGGTGGTGGCTGGGCCACATATGAGGGAGGCAGTGTGTCTGTTATTTCTGGGTCATCATGTTCACTTTCACTATAGCATTCTGAGGCAGACATGGAAAATAAGCAAATATAAAGTGTTAAACCAAAACTCATTTATTCCTCACAGTGATGTGCTCATCAAAGTTCCCCAAGCAGAATGTTGTGGACTATAAGATGTTAATGCCTCCTATGCTGAAAATTAACCCACTCTTGATAATGCTCTGCTGCTTCATAGCAACATTTTCTTCTATTATTTTTTAAATAAACTTGCTCTAGATGACAACACTAGGTGTCGCTGCTCCAGATAGCTTTACCACTAAGTGGTTCTTTTTTCGTCCCTTCACAGCCTTTAAATGAAATGCTACAGTCTGTGACAGAACTCGCAGAGACCTGTTGCATGTAGCAGATGCTGTCTCTTATTCTCTGTAACCAGTAAATTCTCCTGGAGCTGGCAACCAGCACTGGAGTTTTGGCTACAATTCTGGAAAAAATAGATTGCTCACATGATGCTTTGGAAACCATAAGACACCTTCAGGAGACCTTTGTCACCAGAGGGTAATTTGACATACCACGTGGCACAGTGGTACAGTTTCAGAGCTAGCAATAGAAGTAGACACAGTACTCTCAGACCATGCATACCATTAAAACAAAAAACAAAAAACAAAAAAAAAAGAAAACCACCAAGCTGACAGACCCAAAATCTCTTGAGAGGTGGCAAAGGGGCAGTCATATTTTTCAATTACATGTGTAGCAGAGGGAGGTGTCTTCCAGCACTTCTCAGCTACTTTTTAACAGTGGATTACATGAAGTGCTAATTTGATAAAATGAGACACACACAAGAAGGAGAGGTCACAAGTTAGGCATTCTATTCCCAGGGCCTGGCTGTAACCACTGAAAAAGATTACTTCCCTCTGTGAAATCTCCCAGCACATACTAGCCATTCAGACCCATAATATTATCCAATCAGATGTAATTACTGTATCTTCTAATTTAATTATTGGTGGCATGCATGTAATTTCAGGGTTATAATAACCATAATGAGAGGGGAAAAAAGTTGTGAGAGAAAAAGATTTTATACACTGGAGAGAAGTTTCTAAGATGTTAACAAAATGAAACTTTCTCTCAGTACTGCTTGGAGAATCATAGGATTTTTAACAGCAAGGCTGTAGTTTTGTTTAGTGAAAGCACGTGCTGGAACATCTTAGCATCAAGGATTGAGAATGGCTACAGTCAGCCCATATCAAATTCTAAGGCTCTGTGAATGATGTGTTCTTGAGGAGCCCTTGGTAACAGCTGTTTCTGATACACTAAAAAGTATCTCAAAGAGTTACAGTGTGTGACACAGAGGGGAAAATCAAGTTGCTGGGAGCAAAAAAGTGGCTTTGTGTAACAGCCGTACCTCTGCAAGGGTGCATCCACACAAATATGTCTGTGGGTTTCTTTTCTGAAACTCTCTCGTGATAGATCCTGGAGCATCTGTGACAAAACATCTGTCATATTTGCATCTATTAATATTTTTTTGGCTCTCCTATTTCAAGTCAGGTTTAATGACTCTCAACTCAGTCAATACAGCTCAAAAGATCAGTGGCCTCCTTTCAGCGATACCTTATCTCACCAGTGTTTCTAAAGCTCCTCTGCACTGTGTCAGTGTGTCAATGGGCTCTGTGGCCAGACAGACTCAAGGTGACAGTTAAAGAAAAGATCTGACAAAAATTTGGCCCATCAAAAACTGTAAAGGATATCATCTGCTTAGACACAAAAACTGTTTTAGAAACATACCTTCTTCGCTCTTTCCATTGGGTGCCTGAGGATCTACAGCAATCCCCAGCTTGCTTAGCCACCTGTGTTTGAATCAGGGAGGATATATTATTAGCGATATTTACATGCTATTTTGACTATTTCTCCCCTTTCAACATGTATATTCATTAACCCAAAGTCTGAATGTTTCCTTCTGTATCTCAGTGTTTCCTAAGAAAACACCTTTGACCTGATAACTAACATTCCCATTCCTTTTAACAACTGTGTAGGATTGAATTGCCAACAGAAGGAGAAATGCACTGAGCAACTCATAGGCCAACCTTGTAATATGTAATAGACTACCAAGAGGTTTCTTTTTCTATATATGGATTTTTGTCAATCAAATACTATAGCAAGCTATGTAGTTCTGTTTTACAGCCCTCATGCTCTTCTCAGACTGGACCTGATGAGCAGGACTAGTAGTCTGGGACATTTTTTCCTCCTCATGTTGAGGAAAAACACTACCGATGACCAAAGAACTGCATTTCTGGAAGCTAAAGGAAAATGATTAGCGTTATAACAGAATATCAGTGACATTATCTTTCATCCAAGGTGATGAAAAAGGTAAAGGAGCCATAGAAGATGATGTCAGCTGCCCTTGATAATACCCTTTGTGTACTGTGTTTGCTTTTAAGTCATTTGAAACTATCCATGTTTTAAGAAGCTAATTATTAAAATACCTCAAGTCTTTCAGATTAAACTCAAGGCCTAAAGAGAGAATGCAAGAAGGGCAGCAATTAAAATTCATAACTTGGAGAAAATATGGTGCTAGATCTTGATTGTACTGAAGTACTTGAATATTGAAAAATTGTCTAGTTAGAACAATGGTAATGTAACTGGGTTTTTAGACTATCATATATACAATTGAGCAGCATAAAAATTTCAGAAAAAAAAAGTGCAATCCCTGTAAAAATTAATTACTTTCTTTTAACAGAAAAATTTTAACAGAATGTTTTTGTTTTTAATCTAAACAAAACAAAAATGCTGCCAATACAAGATTTCAATAAGAGCAAGGTAAGACAGACCACTAGTAATTGTGTGCATTTAAGAAAACAAATTTGCCTTTCATATTTGCATTACTATGACAAATAAATGCTGAATTAATGAAATAAACTACTAAATTAATAAACTCACTGTGTCTTAATCAACATATATGCATGAGAGTTGCAAAAGGTCGTGATCTACCAAGTATTTAAGTACACAAGTAACTCTACATACAGAAATGCCCCAGCAACTTCAGTGGAACCACTCACATACATATATATGCGTGGGAATGGAGCCAAGCAAACAGATGTCTTTTAGTCTGTTTTGACATATGCGTGAGCATGCATGTACTTTATGTATTAAATCCATGTATTCTATACTTTGCCAAGGAAAACATCATCAGTTACAACAGTAAGGAATTAGGAGTAGTACAGTATAGTACAAGCTGCTCCAGTGCTAGGCTACTTAGCTTTCAGCCAATATGAAATTTACTCTAGAAGTGGAGTTTGAAGAAAATCATTCTGGGGCATAAGAGAGGAGACACCTGTGTAGATTTCAATCGCTCACTTACATGAGACTAAACATTTCCAAAATGTCATTAAGACACTGACAATTTCCAGCTGGGCTCCGAACTAGTTGTTAATGTTCACATGTCCTCCATTAGCTCTCCTTTTTTTTTTCCTCCCTACATCCATCCTTCTCTCAGTCAGTCAGTTTCTTTACAGAAGTATTTCTGGCCATTTTCAGTCTTCCTCAGGCCTTCTTCCCCTCAACTGTATTGAAGAACTCTGGTAAGAAGTGCAGCCATACAGAAATAGACAGTCATTTCCCCAGCTGCAAACTCTAGGCTTCTCCAAGTTGCGAAGGGCAACAGGTTCTCACATCTATATTTACATGTATCTATACAGTCCGGATTTATAAATAGATGTGTACAGTTCTTTTCTGTCTCTGAAGTTACTTCAGAAGGTCTCACATATTCTCTCAACATTTTTCCTTTCCATTGTGCTGAAGAGCTATGGGGTCTCTAGGATGAAAAGTCAACTCTTTGTGAGGAATCTCACAAAGGTCACCAGTACAGCCAAGATTAAACTTTGGCCCTATCTATCTGTCTTCCTATTTCAACTAAACTGATTTGGACCTGTTTTTTGGCCATTTAATGAAAAAGCATTGTGAACAAAATATGTTCTGAAGTAATAAATACAAAGAAGATATGAATGTATATAAATCAGTCCAATCTGGATCAATTGCAAGTAATATCTGATTCTAATAACTCAGTAGTTCCTAAAAAGGCACTATTAGGTACCCATTTTTACTGCTCTCATTAAAAAAACAGCATGAGTGAATTGTTGTTCCTATAGACATTTGTGGAAAGAAAATGTCTACTCTGGCATAAAGATTGCTTAACTGCAACATAGTTTGGCAGTGAAATAAATGTTTAGTTAAAATAAAAAACAGTTGTTTATATCTTTCTAACTATCCTTGTTAGCTGGCATGCTATTTTGAAAGCAAACAATATTACATTCAAGCACTAGATCATTTCTGGAGCAAAGCTAAGTACATTTTTTCCTCTCTTTCCTCTCTTCCCTTGCTTCTTCCAAGAAGATTAACTTGCTAGAAATCTTTGTACCTCTTTAGTGGAAAGGAATTCCTTCAAATATTTGCAGTCCAGTAACAAAATTATACCAACTACCAGATACTGATTTCAACTCTATTAGTGAGCAAATTAGTAGTATATTCCTTCTATTTAGTGATGTGGAAAAAAATATATATACTTAGTAATACCCTGAAGAACTTCATCAACAACTGCTCAACAGTGAGAGAATGAACTTTCAAAGTGTTTTCAGATGCAAGACAGGATGAAATAGGGCCAGTCACTCTCTACTCACGTGTTCATTTCCAGAACATTTTCTGCTGCAAAATAAAATGTCTTGATCTGTGGGTGGCTGATCTTAATAGCACTTGAAGGAAAAAAAAATAAAATAAAATAAAAGAGAGATGAGAAAAACTTCTTTACATAAGAAAAAGTAGCTGAATGATTTTAATATTTTAAATATTTATTCATTCCACTATATTAATCCAGATCAGCTTATCCATCCATACAGTCATTTCCTTAAAATTCAGGATTACTTTTTAGCTCATTTCCTGGTCCATGTAGTATTCAGTATGAAATCTATGAATAACAAATGAACAAATAAGGAATAAAACAAAGGCTTTCATTATGCCACCCCATAATGTGCCAATATCTTGAATATACGTATTCCAACTCGAAAATAAAACAAACTTGAAAAAGGTTCAGAAAAAGTGCTGAGGATGACCCAAGATACAGAATATATTCTGCGTATGACTAATCAAGCTAAGAACCACAACACATAGAACTAATGGTAAAAAGAAGAGAGGTATGATACAGTAATGTCACTCATGGCATACGCTGTTAAACAGGAACTGACGCTTTGCTGGTTTTTTTTCCATTATAAGTTGTAGGACTCACCAAAGAGGCAATTAGGTGGGAGATTTGAAAAAATTAAAATGGAGGTAGTGACTTGGATCTTTCTCCTATGAATGCTGTTACATCAACCTTAATGAATTCCACCTGGTGGAAATTACCGAAAGTTAATGAATACACTAACCCTCTTCTGACTCAGAAAGATTCCAATTGGTAAATTGTTTGAAGGATGGAGGAGCATTTTAAGTAAATAGCACTGTAAGTTTTCTCTTTTCATTTAATCTTTGCTAGGCACCTGCCTTAGGCCAATTCAGAAGGCAAGATATCAAGTTGGACTGCTTTGGTCTGATCCAGTGTGCTCATTCTTAAAGCTGCCTTGAGAGGAAAGCACCAATTCAGAAAAAAACATTTTTACCTCAACTGTTGACCAACATGCACCTCTTATATACTGTTCTAACATACTGTATTTTGATGCTCCTTCAAGAAAAGGAGAAAGAAAAAGGAAATTTACTCCTGATATCAACTGCTCTGTAGGTCACCAGCTACAGAACATACTTAGAAGAATACTTGGCAGTCATAATAGACATGTTAGGGGAAATAAATTAAATAAATAAACTTTAAAAAGCAGGATTGATTTCCTTTAGGAATCAAAATTCCTAAATCCCAGGAACCCAACCCTTAGCCCCTGTGTCTTTTTGCCACAACACTCAAGCTCCTGGAGTGCAAGAGTGTCTCTCTTGAGTGAAAGACAACAGGATCCAAGGTGACATATATTGCAGCACACAAAATTAGTGATCTCTGACTCCCTTTACATCCACATTAAAAAAAAGAAAGAAAAGAAAAGAAAAAAAAAAAGTAATCAACAATGTAACAGAGAATGATGAAGGATGGTGGAAAAGGAGCTAGCCAACTGAAACATTTTAGCAGTGTAAAATGAAAGAAAAGTCTTCAACTTTTTTTTTCCCACTGGCGCATTTCCAGCAGGGCATGATCTGTTCTGACCGTATACAATGTCCCTTAAACCAACACCGTTTGCGAATTACATGTGCCACACCCATTTGTAACACTCATTTGTTTCAGCATCAGACCATGCTTTAGTTGAATATCCATCAGTACGATCTTAGAGAGTAATTTTCCTTGTAAAACATTGTCTCTGGCTCTGAGACTGCATAGTTTTCTTATGTTCCCTGTGACATGACACTCTCCTGTGGAAGTACAGACTGTTTGGCAGGGCCCCAGCTGACCAAGCAACCCAGTCCTCACCGTCCTCCCCTAACTTACTCCATACCCAGAAAGAAACAAACGTATCAGTCACAGAGAGCCGTCGCTACAGAACTGAAAGAAAACAATTTCTTTTGGTCCTGTGTTTCATGATTCAACCATCTTCCTTCTGACAAAATAAAATAGAGCTCCTAGTATTCAAAATTGTTGACTCCTTTAATCTCAGGAACACATACAGCTCAGCAGAGCATGTGACCAAAACAAAAAAGGCTTTGGACAGCAGCAACACTCCTCTAAACTCGTGAAGTGTACTCATAAACAGCTGGAAGTCAATGTTGCACATGGGGTTTGGAGGCAGTATTTTTAGTTGTGTTCACTGCTAAACAAAGTTTTCATTCTCTGCACAAACTGAGACTTTAAGTACATCCAAAAGTTGTACCACAGCAGCCTCACAAATAGTCTCCACTGAAATGTAAGCATCATTATTTGAATCACTGTTGAACTCTCCACTCAACAGAAGGCATCTAAGACAGATTGTCATTTATTCATGAGCAGTGAACAAAGAAGAAGAAAACAATAATAATAGTAATAATAAATTGGCATACTGTTTTACTTCTTAATTGCAGTTTTAGTAGAGCACATCTGCCAGAGAATTTTCAAAAATGTATTTGGTATATATGCTGGGTTTTTTTCAGAAACACATTCAACATCTCATTATTTATACAACACAGAAGAGCTCCCCACAGTTTCAGTGTCAGGACGAAATACTGAAATACAGTACTTTGCATCAACGTAAAAAACCATGCAAAACTAGTGCTAAGTGGTAAACTTACTGCTTTTTTTTGCACTCCGTTGCTCTGTCCACACTGAAGTCTGGAAGTCTGATAAATCCTTCTGCTTTTTCAGCCTGCAGTAAATAAACAAATAAAGACAGATCAACCAATTGGCAAACTAACAGGCTTCAATGTTTAACGTTATTTAACATGCAAGTGCTTGTTTTTAGCTTTTTTATACTATAAAAATACATTCTCATCACCATGGGGATACATTAACGCCCTATGTTTTAGCTATCTTTGAGGAAAAGAGCTGTTCCTACACCAGCTACCCTTTGTCCAAGTCCAAGTCCAAGTCCTGTGTACTGGAAAACCACCACTCTTGTCTGTGTAAGAGTGTGAGAATAGGATTTGTTATACACCACACCAAATAATCTGAAGAAGGAAGAATCTTCAACTCATATAACAATTCTAGGGTAGATTGGCCCACTTCGTGACTACAGGGTATTTTTTGTTTGTTTGTTATAGAGCACCCTTACCTAAGATGTATGATTATGCTGTAAGTCTAACCCAGAGTCTGAAACTGCGATGGGCAAAATCTAGGTTTTGATCAAACCAGGACCAAAAGCAACAGTTAGAGGAACCCAAACCCTATGCAGCAATTCATAATCACATGATATGGTTCAACAAAGAGACCAGCCAAGTGTTGTGAACATATGGAAAATGAATCAGTAACACCTCTGTTACTACCTATCAGCCAGACCCTGTCAGAGCAGTATCAGCAATCCAGAAGCTATTTGTAGGCCTCAAATCCATGTTCTTGCTGCCTACGGCTGAAACATCCTCTTTTACTACATCTATCTACATTCACCTAATCAGCCACAAGAGACAGACTGCTCCTAAGAGTGGCAATTACACAGACAAAATTCTGCAGCGTATAGTGATATTAAACAAACAAATAAACAAAAAACAGCAACAAAAAGTACATTTTAAAATACAGAAAACATTAACTCCTAAATCAATTCATTACTGCTCCCAGCCTTTATCCTTGGCCACATTACAATTCTGAAAATGTACACTGAGTTAACAGAGGTAAAATATACACAACAATTACAAAGACGGAGAACAAATGGAGATGACTGACAGCAACTGAAGTCAGACTATGCATGAATATGAAAAGACTATAAAAAGATGTTCAAGACAAGCCTTTGATTTTTAACTCTTGAAAGTATAAATCTCTAAAAAGATTTACCATAAGGTAAATCAAAATATAAGAATCATTCATCTAGTTTACATGCATTAAACATTCATAACAGATTTATATTTTACATCTTCACCAGTAATAGCATAGCCTGCACCAGGCTAAACAGACATTCATGAGGAGAATAAGTTCACACACTATATAAGTATTTATACAAGGATTAGAGTGTTCAGGTTATGTACTGGGCCATTAAATCAGCTGCATTGAGTAACTCAGTGTGGGGAGACATCTGGGGTGCTCCCATTCATGCAGAGATGGGACTTTAACTTCAATCACTGGCACATTAAATGAGCATCTAATTTAGAAGAATACTCTCTTAAATTTTTCATGGGAATAGACAAGTAAGCCTTGATTTCATTTACTAGTATTACTACAGAGAACTCTCCATTCTTATGTAGCATCTAGCATGTTCCAGTGGCAAAAAAAATTAGATGATGTTCAATGCATCACATTTCAGCTCTGTGTTAATGCTACCCATGATTTCACATTTATTTGTAAGAAAATTTTCATGTTTCATTTTATATATGAGAGAAAGAAAGATAACAGCATGAATTGTAGGAACTACTTTTTTTTCCACTACTGGTTGCACCTCAGGTGTGCCTAGGTGTTTGACGTAGCTCCATTATTGTCAGACAAAAGGAAGGAGAGGAAAAAAAAAATGGATATAAGTGTTATGGGTTTTTTTCCTTGCGTGTCATTACAGTCAGAAAGTAAAATTTCAAATAAACATAAGGAAATCTTCTTGGGATAACCATAATATTTTAAAACACTGAAAGTGCAGAGAATATTTACTTTTATCCAATATGTTATCTTTAACATGATTTTAAGTATGCTGTATTTAACTCACATTTCAGTCAAGCTTCCTTAGGATTTTATTTCCAGGATGTAAAAAAAACCTGAAAGTTCAGATTAAAATAAAATTGACCTGCTTGCTATTCTGTCAGGATTTTAAAAAGAATAAGCTGCTACATGTTGTGTTGTTGTTGTTTGTTTTTACACATTTGCTTCACATACAAAGCTAGACTTTTTGCTGTTCTCCACAGTAGAAAGCAAAATGTCTGCAAAAAAAACTGCCTTTGTAAATTCTTGGGACAGAAAGAGGAAAAAACTCACACTTTTTCAGTATTTAAAATAAATAAATAAATTATATTAATTAAACATAATGAAGGAACCCAATGAAAGAGGTAAATAACATTTTTAGTTTGCTTCTAAATATATTATACGCATTTTAGTTTATTTAGGAGGTTTGGTAAATCATTTATTAGATCTTATTCAATATTTGAAGTGAATATAAAGATGCAAAACATTTTAAAAAATAAATAGTGCTGAAAAGTGAAAATCCCTAATTATGGCAGAACAGCTCTGATCTGCAATTCAAGGTACTCCTGATGGTTTCAGCCAGAGTTTTAGCACTGACCACAGAAGACCTCGTGGTTGTTGGAGGAATAGTTCAGTCCTCAACATATTTAGACGTCTTTAGTCTTTTTTTTCTCTGCCACTTGAGACAACCTACAGAGCTGTGAATAATTTGTGTAATATATTGATCAGAGGTCCACTAAGCTCTCAGTGATCTGCTGACATCAATGGCTTTGTATCATGCATGCAAGCATTTTCTGTGACTCAAAGGTGAAAGGTTCCTACTTTTAAATATCGCAATTATGCAGTTCCTGGCAAAGCTCTGTGAGCGGGGACCAATTTAATCTCAGTGAATGCAGAGAGAAAAACAAAGAGGAGTAGTGACAGCAGATCACAGCCTGCAACCCTTTGATTTCATATTTATATTTCTTTTCAGTTGTATCCCCATGACAACCATCATTAACACATCTTGCAAAACTGTGTTCAACCTCAATTCGAAAACCAGTCAAGTTGTCCTAAAGGCACATGGAGCAGAGGAGTTTGGTCCTCTGTCCCTTTCCAGCCAGCATTATTCAGGTATCTGCAACAAGCACAAGATCAGCCAGGAACACAGGATCATATTGGCTAAACTTCACCCTTTGTCCTTTTCCATATGCAGAAGTACCGATTCCTTCAAGGTTTTCAATGTGAGTCAACAGGAAAGAACTAAAACCACTGGGTGGACAGGATCACACAACATTCTTTTTAAACCCATTTCCAAGACACATGTGCCTACGGAGAGCAGTAGTGAAAAAAGGAAAGCAAACACTAAGAAAGCAGCTCTCCAAGGAGTCCAGTTTTCCTGAACGCATCCACAAAATCTGACTGCTCAAATTCATTTTTCTGATGTTCTGTATCTCCCTTGAAAATTGAGTCCTTCCTTGTTTTCTCCTACACCATACAACTTTCCTTGCCTAGACTGTGGGAATATCCACACTGCAAATAAATTACAGTATGGGCTTATCTATCTCATATGATATCTGTGCATCATAAAAAGATCAAGTTTGTGTGGGAACATGTTTCAGAGAAGTCTACCCAGCGCTGCTGAGCCTACAGATGCCCTAACTTCAAGAATCTCAACACTTTAGATGGAGACTGAAAAGGTTGTTTGGATTTATCTATGTGCTCTACTTTCCTTGCAGTAGATAAGAAGGATGACCCCAGTGTCTGATTTCTGGCCCTTCTCAGCATTTTATTATTTGGGCTCTGGTCTTTTTTGTTGTTGTTGTTGTTGTTGTTTTTTTGTTTTGTTTTGTTTTTGTTACTCTATTCTGAAAGAGCTACTGTCAGCAAATGTCACCCAAAGTGTCCTATATTGACTCTACCACTCTGCCTAATACAGAAGATCCAGAATCAGTGTGAACCTAAGGCAGATTAAATCCAGGCAACAGAAACTTCAAGAGTTTCAGAGATTGCCTCAAGACAGACTTCACCAAGAACATGATGTCAGCTGAGGTTATCCACCCAAATCTGCAATAGCACGCATTCAGTTAAAAATTCCACCCACTCTTTATTTTCTCCAACTCCATCAGAAAAAAAAAGGTTAGGTCCAGCACCCTGTTGCTATGCTACAGTTGCTAGTGTCTGGTTGACTGCAGTTTCTGCACAGGCACTAGCAAAATATTCCTGTTTCTCACAGGAACGAAACTGGTCAGGCAGAGCTACAAGCAGTCAGCGTAACCCAGTTCACTTGACCTTAGCCCCGTCCTCCATCACTGCCTTTCACTCCAGACTGAGAGGCCCACCATGGGAAGTCTGAAGTGTGTGAGAAGCAGGGATCCTCCTTCAGCACACCCAGGTGTGCTGTGTTGGTTGCCCTGCTGTGACCGAGGATTAGCTCTACTGAAGATGAAGGTACGAAATGCAGACCAGGTACAGAATAAAAAGAAACAACAAAAGCAAGCCAGTGAGAATGTAACATTATTTTTCCTTCATAATTCAGGAGGGAAAAATATTTCTGAAAATACAGTGTGTCAAATTCGCCTGTCAAATTCATTTCTGTGTTTCTGTGATCTCAGATATAATTCCTGCAGTGGTACTAAGCATGGTTCTGGTCTCATCAATTTAAGCAAGTGTATTTTAGCAAAGGACACCTCCCTTACTTTCAGCACCCTACAGTTACTGTGATTCTGCAAATGTTGCCTGAATCTAAATTTGTGCAGAGGCTGTACTTTAAGTTGTCCTTTAGATTTTTAACATAAAATAGTGTGCGAGAGTCAGCAGAAGTTGAAAACAAAGAGGTACTACCAGCAAGCACGCTTCCAAGAAGTACTGTGATAGGTGTAGCTGTGTGAGCTTTTCAGAGTGAATGTAACTTCCTGGAACGAGGCTGTCACCTGCTCTTCAACCTTGTTTTTTTGGGGACAGTCAGTGACAGCAGTGAAGGAGGTGTGGACTAAAAAGATGAGTTCACTTAAGTATCAAATGCAGTCTTGGAGCACTGGGGTCAATCTTGGCGCCTCTGTATCCTGAGAGAAATTTACTAAAAGAAAAGGACGAAGAGAACTTTGCACTCTCCTCTTACCACCTTCCTCCTCCAAAATGGAATATATGCCGTACATTGTCTCATCATTGTATTTATTCTATCTTGATTACTCCTCAGAATCATTTCTGTCCCAACACTTCTCACATCTAACAGGCGTGTCGGTCAGCCAGCTCACCTTTCTGTTACAATTGCACTTGGGCTTGAAAGCAAGCTCATTCAGACTACCAAACACTACAAAAAAATAAAAACAACCCACAAACAGTAGAGTTGCTTTCACTTTACTCCAAAAAAAGAATACTACATATCAATTTTAAATGCTATTTATTTTTTTAAATGTCTATTAAAATTTTTATCATGATACAGTTGCAGCTAAAGGGAAAATAGGAAATACTTTTCATCAGAGAAAGGATTTTTTTTCTATTTAATTTGTACATTGAATGAGATATGTTGCTAGATGTGGATTATTGCTATAGGAATAAACTCGCTATAGGAATGAACCCATACAGCATTTAACTTTTTAAAATGCTCTAGGATTAATGCAGGTGTCTTTAATCTTTCATCTTTTGTAAAATGAGGGACATCCTCATTTTCAGCGTAGCATTTTTACATTTAAGAAATCTGAAGACCATTCATAATCCTGCACTAAATCTTCTCATTTTCAACCAGTGATGTTAGCATCCCCCCAACATTCCACACACTTCAATTCTGGGCTCTGCCAGTCCATCCTTAGAATATGATGGGAGACTTTTCAGAAGTAACAGTGCAAGAAAGTGAAATGAACAACAATATCTGAATCTTCCTAGGGCACACAAAACATAAAATGTGTTCACGCAAGCGGAGCTATAGCAAACAGCCTGGAATAAAATCGGCTAATCCCTAGGACCCCCTGAGTCTTACACTCAGCTATCAGTTTCCATTGACAACCCATCTGAAACCCACATGAAACACATCTGCAGAGTGCCCTGAGTGCTGCAGCCAGGCACAGAACACAGCCATCTACAGAGGGGACTCCAGAGTTTCTCTGAGTTTCTCACTGTGACTCTAGTTTCTTTAATTGATCACATAAATTCAGTGCCTATTGTTCTTTGTCTCAGACTATTCTCCACTCACACTGTAAGTGGAGTAGGCTGTTCAGGCTGTGTTAACAAAAAGAGAAATGCTATCTATGCAAGCTGTCCTGAGAAAAGCTCATCCCTTGAACCAAAAATGGACCTTTTGTTCAAAATACTGTTTCTTTTTTACTTTTAGCATTGACTCGTTAGAGCAGGACATTAAAAAGCAGCAGAACATGTGAGCCTTTAATTACAGAGTTCCGGATGAGACATCAGTCAAATGAGATGTAAAGTCACTACAAAGAGCCATTGCAAATACCTGCAACCCTACCAGCTCAAACAGAGAAAAGCAATAAACAAACAAAAAAAAAGCAAGCAAAAAATAAAACAACAAATAGACAAATGAATCTCGCATGGAAGCAAATGCAGAAAGAAGCAGGAGATAGACCTCTCAAAATCAAGCTAGCTAGAAGTTAGGAAACATTCCTGCTCTGAGTCTTGGTAGCAACTATCTACAAACTGCACGACCCAAGGAAACCTTTCCAGATTCAAATGCAAGCAGTTCCTGCAAAGATCAGTTCTTCAAAGAGCAGAGCAAGCTGCAAATTAACAGCTCTCAAGTACTCACTGTACTAGAAAATGCAGTTTTCTGAATGTTTCATATTTATATAGACACTTCCTAGATGTCAGGCCTGAGAAACAAAGAATCTAAACTGTGACCCCAGCACCCCTAGTCTTGGTCCCTGCAGATGCCTTGTGTCCATCCCCAGAGCTGGGTAGACACAGTACTCACCAGCTGACTGCTGTACCAATATAACGATGACTCCTTCAGAACACACCAGAACTTTTTCCATTTGTTACCAATGAAAGCTCCTTTTTCCTTCTTTTTGTAGAGCCATCCTTGGCAATCAGCTTGCCCCAGTTCTTTACATGATATCCTCCGTCGACTCATTATAAAGAACCCTGTGCCAGTAAAAATACAGTATTATGTTTGTTTAAAAGTAAATTACCAGGAAAAATGCTGCGGACAATTAAAGATATTAGCCTTATTTAGTGATCTCAACAAGTCATCCAAGCATATCTTAAAATATACTTAGAAGTTTTTCTGTTTTGTAACAGCTGTGACAGTGATACACATGCATTTGAAAAGGCATTCTGATATGCATTAAAAAAACAGTAAGCCATATATAATGCAGATACTAATTAATGTTAAGATAACCGTACACAAGTTTTTGTAAATCATATATATACCTCTTGATCCTTTTAAAAGAAACATGCATGCATTTCTCTTCATGCAGCTGTGCTGAAAAGCAATACATCTATTTAAGTCAGGAGAGAAAACTATTATGCCAAATACATGAAAACCGCTGGTGTGTGTGCATGCATCTGCCTGGTTCTACCTTGTCAATTTCCAGCTTTGAATGAATTAACATACCACAAGGATTTCGTCCAAAAAACCAGCATGCTGTCATTTTTTTTTTTTCCAGAATTAGTTCAAGAAACAGTAGTTAAAAAGCAGCCTTCTACCAGCCGAGCAGCAGTATAAAATCCTCACCCTCCCAAGATCAAGACATACTAAGAAAATAACAGAAGAGGAAGAGAATAGAAAAAAAATCTGTAATTACCTTGACTTTTCTTTTTTGCCTTCTGACGCAAGGGAACCTGTAAGAAATGCAGGAAGGAAAGAAAAGAGGAAATATCAGATTGTGTTGCAACATTTGTCTAGAAAGGGGAGGGGGATGCTAGAGAAGGATGTGGTGGTGATGCTGGTGGTGCGTGCAGGATGGAAATACATAAGTCGCTTGCTGCTGAGGGGATGTTAGTAGCTGAAGCAGAAAATGTGTTAATTAGAATTGATGTATGTGTAGTTGAACAAGAGCAAATGTAACTCTATTATACATGTGTCTGTCTGCTAGTGCTTCCTGCTTCACACCCACAGGCAGCTTCTTTGCTATGTTCTTGTCTGAATTGCATTCTATGCAAAGTTAAAAAATAAAAGTTAGGACTCCAGCATTTTAATGGTTCTAGGAAGGAAATTTACAAATATGCAGTGATAAAAAATACATGGCCAAGTTTGATTGTCCTTTAGCACATTCTAAGCAGTCCTGAAAAAGAAAATCATTTTTCACTACTCTTTACTTTGTCATATATATTTTTAATACAAAGACTGTATTTCTCCATACACGAGTAAGAGTTTAATAAATTTCAAAAAGAAAAGTAAATAAATCATACTAGTTTGGCAGATTATCCAAAACACAATGCATAAATACACCAGGGTCTTGCCATATAGTACATGAAAATATTACTCACTGCAAAAATAACATAATCGAATTACTTTTACTCTTTTGTAGTGTACAGAAAATGAAATTAAAACAGGAGACCAGAGACTGAGAAAGAGGTCATCAGAAATCTAGGGTCTGGGTTTTAGAGCAAGTCCTCTACCAGCAGACTGGCCGACTATAGTTAAAGCACTTCACTTCTCTTGATTTCAACCTTTCCATCTCCAGCATGGAAACAAAAAAATTCGCACCGTTTATTTTCTCAGAAAGGTTTTGAAACCTCCAGATGATGAACGCTAGATAAGGTGATGCATGGTTTAATATGCTTGGCCACAACGTTGCTATGCAAAGCTGGTAACTACCTGATCCGCTGCAGAGCTACGCTAGGAACATTCCTAATGCAGTCTCCCAGAGCTAACAAGCAGCCTTAGAGCAAACAAAAGCCTTTTTCATACTATTGTTGAAGGATTTGATAGCTCTTCTCACAGGTGAATTAAAAATGAGTAAAGCTACAGCATCCGGAAACAATATCACAAGAAACCACTGGTATCAGTACTTACAAGAGCTGGAGTGTTCTCTAACCAGTTATCCTTGCAGCATATATTAGAGAGCAGAACTGCATATTGCAAAGTCCTGTGCTTATCTGGCGCTTATTTGAGATGATCTGAGGCTTAACCAGGAATGAATAATCTCAGATTCCTGTTTAATCATCATATATTCTTCTCTCAGCTTGCCTATTTTTTTCTTAATTCTACCATGATCTCTCAGTCTCTCTAACTTCTCCATGACAACAGATGAAGAAAAGCAGCGAGAAAACACATCAGTTGTATTGGAACCTCCATTATTTTCCCATCCTATGTGGGCCAACTCTCATATCTTCAATTCAAAAAAAGTAATGCTTTATTTTAGGGCCCATGGAAATAACACATATTCTCAGTGAATCAATAGATCACGCAGTCACACTAATCACCTATTCCTTTAGTGCGACCAAAGTGGCATTAAGGAAAGCAAATAAGAATTAATTATCTTTAAGCAAAAGCTACGAAGTAGAATGATATTACATCTTTGTCAATACACTACGGAGGGGTCAGTTCACCTTTAACCAACATAAAATTGTACAACGATAAAAGAAAACCTGACATAGGATGTGGCTCTCTATAAGCAACTGAGGAAGAAGTAGGTCTTTCCACTAGCCTTATTGATGATCTAACATAACATAGCCTGGCCTATGGATCATTCATAAAGAGAAGGTTAACATCTGTATTACCTAAATCTCTGCTAGACTCTGCTTTATGTATAGGCTGAAGAGGAAAATGATTACCCAGTAAGAGATTGGAATAGCAAAAAAAAAAAAAAAAAAAAAGCATTCACACAACTATTGCATTTATTATTCAATGACAATGATTGTTTCCTCCTGGCAGTTGACAGGGGGTGATGGATTTCCATCTCTTTATATTTCACTGGAGGAACTGGGAGACTAATCAGAGGAGGAAGGGCTGTTTCTCAAGACAGCATTACATTTAGTTTGCCTGCATAAAATCAGTGACAAATCCATAATAAAATCATTGCTCAGTGAAATTTCATGAATTAAGTTCAATTTATCCTTCATAGGATTCCTGAAAGAAAACATAAATTTTTAACAAATTAATCCAAATATAAGAATTCAACAACTTTATGACATTTCTAGTTCTGCCCAGAAGGTCAAAGTCATCTTGAAAAAATGTGTCATTCTTCACAAGATGGAATTTCTAGTCGCAGAGCACAGCAAAGGAATAGGCAATGAAATCCAGTATTGTTCATCCAAACTTCCCTCTTAAATTTTGTAGATTTTTTTAAAAAATAAATAAAACCCTTTCTCTACTGCACCAGTGCTTTTAGTTAAATAGATACTTTATGAAATTAAAAAAAAAAAAAATTAGAACAAAAATTAAAAATGAGAATGTTTTTATCTTAAACAATCAGAAAAAAATTCTATATTTGCATTAATCTACCATAAGGTTCGTGTAATGCTTCTCCACTTGGATTCAGTTTTCCACAAGAACATCAACACATTTGCAGCTGAAAATCTTTCCTCAAAATGTAAATTAAATGCTCCTCCTCTGAAAATTGGCATACGAGATTTGAAAAACCTTTTCAGTGAACCCTGGTGAACAGAGGTTAAGAGGCACATTTAAGTTTCAGTCCTAGCAAGGGTAGCAAGGGATAGCACCAATTCAGAACAAAGAAAAAAGTTTGAATGTGGAATACAGAGTTACCAGTAAAACCAATAATACCAATAAGTCACATAGCAGCAGTTTCAGAAGCAAACACACTTTAACTTCTAGACACACATACTTACTGGAACAACTGCAACTTAACTAAATGTCATGATTTCACTACTGTTCTGACAAAAATTGATGTTTCCCTCCAAAGCTCAATTTCCTGATGGCAAAAAATATTCACTATCACAGGTTGAGCAGGGCAAAATAGAAATAAGAAAAAAATCTATTTCTATCTGCAGAACATGTCTGAAAACAATAATCCTCATACAGGTGTGAAATAAATGCAAAATATTAGAGTTAGTGTAACTTCTGTTGTAATTTTTATGCAGGGCTGTCAGTACTGGGTATCTTTATCTATTTATTTATTTTTCTCCTTTATACATTTGGGATTGTTCATCTGTTTAGTAATATCCAAAGGCTGGAACAAAATGGGATACTGATTCTGCATGAAAATACAGGCTTTAAGCTCACTGCCCATTGCTTCTCCACTTGGCAAATACACGCATAGGCCAGCTGCAAAAAACTGGGTTTTGTTCTCAACCAGTTCTGTGCCAGGTTGGCTCCATCAGTAAGCAAAAAAAGTACAAGAGAAGTTGTATCTTAAATGAGAACTTTGCCTGTTTAGAGATCCTATATTTGATTTGAAACATCAAAACATTTGAAGTATGTAGCACCTTTGCCATATATTCCTAGCCCAAATAGGAGGTCTTGAGCAATTACCCCTGCTAATGAAGGGCAGCATCCCTCTGGAAAACTGCCAAGAAGCAGTCAATTCTTGCCCAGGTGATGCCTCTTCTTGGAGACTGTGTGGGCTCCAGCTTGCAAATGCTCAAGAAGAAAGTAGTGGAGTGAAATTGGTGCATGAAGCTGTTTGTGGGGGAAAGAAATTTTTTTCAGTGAGCAAAAGCAGGAGCAGCACTCTAATACCGAAGACCAGGCTTCATGTCACCTGAAGTTCTAGTCATGAATCATGAGTCTGAGAAGACAAAAAGGCTGCAATTAACAGCTGATCTTCTACAGAGCTATACCTTCCTAAAACCTCAAGGGTCCTACAGATGTATGTCTAAGAAAAATCATTTTCTAAGCTCATGTGCGCTAAGTTATTGTTTCCTCATCCTTTAAAAGGTAGGATTGGAAGATAAGGCTTCAGGCCTACGCAACAGACTCCGTTTCACCTGAAGAGTAGAACTGGAACAGCCAGTGACAGTCTCAACACTTGACTTGGCCCATTAGCAAGATACCATTCAAATATTGATGTTCTATGACCTCTTCAACTGATCAAAAACTGGCATCATTTCAGATATACTTACAGGGGCATTCCCATCAGCTTCCATGAATGGTTTCAAAGTTTAGAGAGAAAGCTGTAAAAAGAGAAGGTTTGTTTACTTTAGTTCCTCATTATATTTTCATCTAATATTAGTCTTGGCAACAGAGTGAAAAAAGGTTTAATGTGATTTGTCTTGCCAAATCTTCATCCTTCCTTATTCTCTCGCTCTCTCAAAAACAGGTCTTTCCTCAAGGTAACACTATGTTGTGTGAAATAATTGTACTGATATAGAAGTCAACTATCAGTAAGAACCACTAAATATTATCCAAGCTTTTCTCTTAAATAAACATACTAAAACTCATCAATATGGTTTGATGGGAGCTGGTTTTAGTTAGTTTATTTGTTTTCAGAGCCTTTTGATTGGTTGGTTAGGGTGTTTTTGTAGGAAATGAATAGAAAGTAAATAAATCTTGGAATGTATTTCACCCCCTTACCAGTGCGATAGATATCAATAGAATTTTTATTTCCACTTCAGCTGAGTTATTGTGTGTTTTCTGAGAATTTTAATCAATTAGTCTACTCTCTTTACTGAATGCAGAGGATTTAATAGTTCACTACCTTATAACAACTTGTAGCTTTCCAACCTGGACAGCAAAATCTGTGTAGTCCAGTAGCATATGCTAGGGGTTTTATTCCACAGATAAAAAGGTAACATGCTTTGTGTACACAATTTCCTTTAGTACATTGATTGCAGTCAACAGTCTGTTCCTTACATTATTTTCCTTATGTTGGTAAAATGAACATATAACAAAAGAATCTGTGTAGCAGAGACAGTAAAGGAAAACATGCCAACTTCTTTGTTGCAAGCAAAATTCCTATAGAACTCATCTCTTTGTATGAAAGAATCTCTCAATGAAAAAGGAGAGAGTAGAAGACTTTGCTGAGGTGAGCAAGAAGGGATTTCTAGAGACACTTCAGAAGATTTTGTAACAAGAACATTTTCCTGTTATTAAAACAAAAAATTTAAGGTATGTGCTATTCCTCCTACGTAATGCTTTATTTTGAAAATAAAATATTGGGAAATAAAAACCCACCTACTGGCTTCCAGCAGTGTCAAACCAAAAATAGAAATACAAACAAATTCACATTCTTCTGACTCTCAGCTTCTTCTATTCAAAAATAGAAGGACACACTTTCTAAAAGTGGCTCAAACTAAAGTATTATGAAGATGAGGAAAGATTTTATAGCAAATAATTTCAAGGATGTTTAGAAATAACAGCCATTATAAACAAGCAGAGGAAACACCTTTACTTGTACAAGCAAATTAAATAAACTTCAAATGTTGTGCCAAAAAGTAATGGAATAACAGACAAAATTATACTAATTATTGTGACATGTGGCTTTTTTTCCTGTCAATTCTTCATTTCATGTATGCTTTGAGGTTTTAGGGGCGAGGAGAGTGTGTAATTACACAAACTGCCAAATTTGAATCTGCCACTATACAAGAAATGAGAGGAGAAGCATCAGTTAATTGGCAAGGAAATGTTTCCGCCTGTGTGACTTGTGCCAAAAGAGTTGAAATGGCTTCCAGCAGGTCTTTCTCAATGACTTTAATTCAAACTTTTGTTTGGTTTCCAGAAACCAGCTTAAGCAGTCTTTGAGCCAGCATCCAGATTTCAAAAGCAGTATTGAACTTCTGTCTCATTCTAAGCAAGCATAAGGTTTATTATTCCCTGTGTATGGAAAGGTGTAAATATATGTTCACTAAAGACTGGCTCTCATATAGATAACCTAAATTTATTTCCCTCAAATAAACCTATTCTGAGTGAGATAAGTTACACTGTGAAATAACATTAAGATTTTTATGCTTACTCATGTTACTCAACAGCTGCCAAACCAACGCTTAGGAAGGGCATGCCTTGTTTATCTCTGCACTATAGTAAAGTGCTTCATTTCAATTATTCACAGCTGTTCCATGGGAGAAGCACCTATCCTTTCTGTGATGGAGTTGGATAAATATAGCCACTAAAGAAGAGCTATACTATATCCACCCTACTGGATGGACCACCATGAGTCTACCAGGGCTGTCTCTAGAAGCTGTAGTCCACCATCAAAATTCCCTCCCATATACTACAGTTAGATCTCCTGCTGAGCCATGTCCATTCCACGCCTATGATGTGAGATGGCCACACCATTCCTCAGGCTTCACAGTAGTCCGGGAGCATGCCAGTATTTGGTGGTTTTGCTATTAAAAGGGCTTTCCATAGCACAAAACTACATCTGATCCCAGGAGATTAACAAGCCAGCAGGAGACAAGGACTGATTTTACATCACAGGGAGTCTGTCCTGATTCCTAACTGGAAAAGATGCAGCAAGAGAACAAGTGGCCTGGACCACCTCATTTCATAGCACTCGTTAAAGACTAAAGACATGTGCATATCTTTGCCCCAACTCAGGCAGACATTAAATAAGTAGGGTATCACCTGCAAAAGGGTACCCTAATCACCAAGGTGAGGATGTGGTGTTCCAGTCCTCCCCTTAAGATTCCAGGATTGCAGTCATCTGTGGTGGATGCTGATGGAAAATGGAGCAAGTCAGAGAGAGAGAGAAAATAAAACTGAACACAGCAGAAGTTCTTCCACCTCAAGGGGTTTATAATGGAGAAAACAAACCTTAATCTCTCACATCCCACAGGATAAAATGTAATTAATCTACTGGATTAAATCTAAATAGGATGGTTTTACATTATCAGTTTGTAAACCTACATTTATTTAGCTTTATTTAGAGATGTCATTTAATTTCTGTCTGAATTGAATAAATTATGCCAAAAGCAGTTTCAGGTAGAAGATTTCCAATTCAATTTTCTGAGGGTTTTTTGTTTTGATTCAATAGCTGAACTACAAATATCAGATTGCATATCTTTATTTATTGGTACACCTTCAATCCTGCTCTTTCAAGAGTAGTAAACAAGTAGGTACATCAGAAATAGATGTTGCAATGAATGTGGAAATACAGTAAGTGACTTAACAGAAATATCTTGCAATCATTTCCATTTGCCTGCATCATCTGTTCTGAAATAAATAGAAATATCTCTGTTAAAGATCAAAGCAAAGTTAAGTGGGGAAAAAGAATGAGAAAAAATAGCTTGAAAAATAACCCACTGAATTTCCAGTGATTGTCATTTGGGGAAAAGAAAAAAAAAAAAAAAAGCCTATCTTAATCCATTAGTAATACTCCTCTCATGGAAGTTAAAATCTACGCGGCCTGACATTGTCTTATTATGATGACATTGGAGTAAATCTGCCGGACATGCCTTCCAAGCATCCCTCAGATGACATCCAGTGCAGGCATATGCTTTTCTGTTTTTGAGCAAAATATTTGAGATATGCAATATGAGTCAAACCATTTGTATTGTAGAAGCACCCAATATGTGCATAGCTCAGTGTCTATTCAGATGGCATTTAGAAAAATCCTGTTTTTTCCAAGTACCAAGTCAAGGTCATAAGAAAACCTGGAAAATAAATGTTTTGCCTTCCATTTCTCACATTGGTCACTGTCTTTAGCATATCTGCTAACTTTCTGTTTGGCTGCCTACCACAATCTGCACTTCAATGGGCAAGGAATTGACAGGCAATACGAAATTAGCAATGGCACTACAAAAATGTGCCTAGAAAATCAATGATTACTTAATCACTGATCTCACTCAGAAGCATTAGGAATAACATTGCCTCAAATTAATTATAGCAGTGCTTGAAGCACTGTCCTGTGTCAAGGAGACCGCCTTATATAATAGTCCTAAATTATCACATTACTTCTAACTGAGGTTGTCGTAACAATGCAGGGGAAAAGTTATCACAACGATTAGTAATTGCCCTGAGGGTTACTAGAGATCAATTTAATTTGTCAGAACCTTATCATTAGCTACTAATTAATCAGATCTAGTCAGTTATTTAACTGGTTAATTAAATGTCTAAATCAACAGCCCTACTTGCACAATCGATTTGTGATCTGCAGATTTGTTCCATTTCCCAGCTCACGAGGAAAGTCAGGTATTGAGCTGGTGACGTGCAATATGGCAAACAGGAAATGAAGCACTTTACACAAAACCTCATGGACAATGCCGGCTCAGCTGAGTCTCCACTACTCCATATTTCCAAATGTAGATGAAACTACACCTTTGGTATTGAAAAGAACAAGTCTATTAAGGTATAATTATTAAAAAGTAAGTCGTAATTGTCAAAGAATACTTTCAATATTGACAACAATGGATAAAGTTAAGCATATTAAGTAAAAATTAACCATTGAATAGCTGCATAATTTCTTATAGCAGGCCTAGCAGCAAGGAAATCCATCTGCCACATTATAACAATATCAGTTATAACATTATTTTTAAAGGTATTTGGAAATGATTCACTCCCCCCACCTGCAAGCAATTCAAAAAGGCAACTTCTGGCTCTGTTTGGGTGAGAGCCAGGATAAACTGGAACAAAGTTCACTGCTCCTGCCTCTGAGACAAAGAGGGTTTCCCAAGGGCCTGATGGGATGGTGGCCAGCCATGATCAGTTTGGCCGGGGAGCCAAGAGCGAGTGGCAGGGGACAGGCACTGACAGTTCCAAGAAAGCAGCTGCCTTCTAAAGGAAAGTGGTTGGGAAGAAAGACAAGTTTCAATAGAAGAGAGGAGCTCCAGATGCCTTGGGGCCTCACAGGTGAAAAAAAAAAAAGAGAACACAGAAATTAGCATTTCTGCCCCAAACATGAATTTGCATGCAGGCTCCTTACAACATTGAGCTGATTCCTAGTGCTGTTCTGCTCTTAGAAAGTCATGCAAATCCCAAACAAAAACAAATGACAGAAGAGAGTGCATCATTCTGCTCTCTGTTTTTGAGATCAGCCATTCAGCAAACACAGCTTTGATGGAAAATGGCAAGGTCCAAGGCCTAAAGAGCAAGCAAGAGGGATGTCTCCTCAACATAAAGGACCAGAACTATATTAATGCTAAATGTGAACGGTGGCAGTGATGGCAGGAACCTGAGCAATCCTCACTGGAAGTCTGCTCCGAAAAACATTTGCTATGAAGGCATTGCAGAAGGTTTTATGCACTTGTCAGTTATGAAAAGTAAAAAAAATTTTTTTAAAAAGTAATGACAGCAATAGTTTATTGCAAAACATTTTGTAAATGAGGAGGTCAACATTCAGAGGAAAAAGTGAAAAAAAAGTAAAGGTATTTTCATCAAAATGAACCCAACTTAAACCAGGGACAATTAAAAAAAAAGAAAAAAACCTTTCAAGAGGAACTGACCAGTTCCTTTGGTGTGCCCCTGTCATTCCTCAGCATCCTTTCACGAAGGGCAGGAAAGGAGTCTGCTTTGCACATCCTAGCTTCCTGCTCTGCCCCATGCCACCCCAAAGACAAAGCAACTTCAGAACATCCCCCTAGAACACAGTGGAATATTTTTTTCGGATAATTTTTTAATTCTCCTCTGCCCCCCAAATCACCATGCAAATGTAAATTACCCTCAGAGATAAGTGCTGTGGAGAGGGCTCAGATGCCTGTAGCTGCTCTTGCCATGACTGCAGAGCTGCCTGGGGACACCACAGCCTCACACCAGTACCAGCGGAGTCAGCGTGTGTGCAGCCATTATTTGACATAAGGACATGGAACCAAGACTGGAGTAGAAATCAACTGACCCATTCCATGCATGCAGCTCCTCTCTCTCTAGGGCATGATGGATGGAGTTTTCTCCTATGCTCCAAAACCAGTTATTTGTGCAGTATGATCAGCCCTGATGAGAGGTGAAACAAGGACATTCAGTCCCATTACAGTTGTATGCAGTGAAATACATCAGGATAACAGAAGCACATTTCTGACTCCCATGGTTGAGGAAAAAGAAGGCTAAAAAATTGCTGCTTTTTGCATACTCTGAAGTTTGGGTGTGAATTTTCTTCCTTTCACCCAGGCAACGCTGGCTGTATCTACACAAAATGCCAACTATTCACACCTTCAGAGAAACATCAAGAGATCAGCTTTTTAAAAAGCAAAGCAAAATCATTGTACTGATCCTTATGAGAATTAAGCAATAAATAGCTTCTTCTTCTTCCATCAAAGACTTCCACTCCATGTATACAGTTCACCAACATACAAACAGATATCATGAAAACTGCCTGATTTTTCATTAAGAGTTCAGGAGCACTGAAGAATTTATATTCCTTCCACCCTTCATAGTACGCAAAATACACAAGTGATACTCAAGTCACATGAGTGCAGCAGAGCAATCCTAGTGGGAGGTACAGCGATGGCAAAGTGTTCTGGCGGACTGCAATGTAGGAGGATGAAATTGCTTCTGGACTACAAAGAAGACTGGCCAGCTATAGAAATGTGCATGCTGTCTTCTTTCTCCAGGAAAAAGAGACTGAGGAAAATTTGGACTGCTCACATCTGTGCTTTAACAGATAAATTTATCTATTATTTATTCCTAAATTCAACACCCAGGTCCACACGCTAGCTAGGAACATGGAGTTTCTAAGACAAGGAGGCCACAAGTTGGATGTGAGGCTGGGAGCCAGTATAGTACTTCTAAGGTAGACCAAATTTGGACTGCTGAGAGGTGAAAAAATCACCTCTGGGATAAAAGTTCACAGATATGACAAGAATAATGCTCTTATAAACCCTTTGTCCTTCAAATCCAACTTAATCAGCAATGGCTTCCCTGTTTCTAGATTAATTCAGCAATAGATTTCATTTTCTGTTAATCATGTGAACTCCCACTATAGGCTCAGAATACTATCAGCTCTTTTTTACTTAAATTATGTTTGCAATGAGCAATGGGAGAAATCCACATAAGAACAGCATAGTAATAAATATCTCCTAGAAATGTCCTCCCACCAGCATAAAAAAGGGTCTTGTCCAACGTGAGCAGTACAACCCTAGGAAATGAAATAAAATTTAGAAAAATACAATACTGGTTGCAAATATTTGCTACAATTTTCTGCAGACATCAGCACCTCAAGGCATCCAGGATTTGCTATCACTCTTGCTTCTTCAACACTATAGCCCTTGCCAGAACATCTGCACACAGAAATAAATCATTAAAAATGACAGTTTGATACTCCCTTAAACGTAAGCTCAACTATATTAGACACTTGCATCAGTTTCTTGAAACTTACACGAGCGAACACTCCCTCACGCCTTTTCTAAGAGGCCGCCTTCATTGCAGTAAAATCTGAAAGTAAAGGAGGGAACATTTCTATAGAGGAAAGTTTAATGCAACAGAACTGATTGCAGCAAACCAAAAATTGAATTTTCCACAAAAACAATTTCTAGGTTTTCTCACAAGATTTTGACTTTTATATGTCACAAACCATATTTCGCCAAATTTTTTCCCTTCCAATTCCTCAACATTGCGGTTCTCCCAATACTTTAGAAAATTTTAAGTCCCAGTCTCTCTCTCCTGTTTTTCTGATGAACTAGTACCATGCACTTTGTCTCCTTTTCTGTTTGGAAGAGTGTAGGCTGACGTAAAGTACCTCCATTTTTGAACTTAACTCCTATATAGATATATTTCAAGTTTTGCAGAAGTAAACAGCCAAAAAAACTATTAGACTTTCCACTGATAACAAATGTTAATAAATTCAAAATAAAAAAAAAAGCAGCAGCATCAAATATTTAATGACAGTTTATGGCTCACAGTAATTGTAGCCTCTATAGTTAATCTGACTTTTATGATCCTCTTTCAATAAATAATTTTTTATTTTTACTTGAGTTTTCCTTCCCATGCCATGTGCCTTTTTGGCAACAAATCCATCCAGGTTAGAATACTGATTAATGAGCAGTAAATGCCTGGAGAAAAGCTACCCCATGCTTAGTATTTCCCTTTGCAGAGCTATAATTTATACCAGTTGAAGAGTTAGAGACTAATACAAGGATTTGAAAAGTCCATAATTTGTCTCATTTGAAATCAGCTCACTTGATGACACAACTTTCAACACACGCTTTTTCTGATCTCTCATGCTTTCCTCAAGCGCCACGACACGTCCTGTTTGTGCTCGCAGATTCTTGTGCCTTCTGACCAGATGTTACAACTTAGGACATCAATTTTGCAATCATTATCAAGAACAACATGGTTATAATTCTCCTGCCCTGTTAAAGTCTTTGAAAAGATCTGAAAAAAAAAAAATCGAGAAGTCTCTGAAAGATTTGGATACAACTCCTCTATGCATATCACTGGCAGAGTACAACTAAGTTACTAATTCAATATGAGTGATGGTGCTTTTCAAATACATGAGCACATTCAGAAACACCTCAGCAAGGATACACAGCTCTGAGTGGAGTATCTGAATGTAAAATCTTACATAATACCAGTAAACTCCCAATTTCTTGAGAAATCCATTACTCCCCATTCCTTAAAATCTGAACTTATATCCATTACATTACATTCAGTAATGAGAATTAACTTGAAAGAAGTCTAAATATGAGTAAGATAAGCCCCAAATTCAAGCAAACTTAACATGCCAAAATGATAACTTTAAATCCTATCGACTAGTGAGGAAGTTTTTTTAAACTAAAAGGTTGACACTGTAACAATGACAACAGAAGATTTTTCATCTTCAAGATATCATTAGTCCTGTTCTGTACTTCTCTTTCACAGTTTCAGAGAACACGATGTTTTCACTGAATAAACCTGAAATCTTGAAAGATTTAATAAACTTTCTTAAGAGAGTACACAGAAAAAAAACAAGGGCAGGTGGTTTTATCCAGAAACATAGATTAGATTAAATGGTCTAATGACTAAATGACTAATTAAACAAAAATAAACATTTCCAGCTTGTGCATTTCCTTTTCTTCCTGACTTTTTTTCCCCATTTATCTTCCCTTTTGTCAAAATCTGTACCCCAACATAGGGCGACAAAAAACATTAAGTGGAATAAAACTTTAATAATAGAATCTTAGAATGGTTTGGGTTGGAAGGGACCTTAGAGATCGTCTAGTTCCAACCCCCCTACTATAAACAGTGACACCTCCCCCTAGACCAGGTTGCTCAAAGCCCCATCCAGCCTGGCCTTGAATGCTTCCAGACAGGGGGAATTCATAACCTCGCTGGGCAACCTGTTCCAGTGTCTCACCACTCTCACAGTAAAGAATTTCTTCCTAACATCTAGTCTAAATCTATCCTCTTTCAGTTTAAAGCCATTTCCCCTTGTTCTCTCACTGCATGTCCCTGTTAAAAGACCCTCCTCAACTTTCCAGTAGGGCCTCTTTGGGCGCTGAAAGGTCACTGTAAGGTTCCTCCCCACCACGGAGCCTTCTCTTTTCCAGGCTGAATAATGATGCCATAATTAAATTTCATTACGCCCTTGTTTAAAAATATTCGTATTTCAAAATCTACTGAAGCTTTTAAGTATTAATTTTGTAACTTGAAAACAACTCAGCAATAATGTAAAACAAACACTTGCAAGGTTAGAATAGGGAACCCACCTCTCGTGAAGTAGATAGGACTTTTATCCTCAGTACATGATTTGTTGAGATTTATGAGGAAGAAAAAATCCAAACTATTTCAGCAAGAAAATCAACGTACTTCAAAGAAAAGGACTTTTAATTTTACCTTAAATGCCTGCTTCTTCAGAGTTTAAACTCCATTTCCTAGCAAAAGAAAATGAGCTGACCACATGTATTAGGACAAAGGAATGCTGAAATGTTGAACTCAAGGTAGCCAAGGCTGAAACTCCACAGAGTTTTGTAAGTCAGATAAGTGGTTGTAATAGCTCTATAAACTGGATGTCAGTCAAGGTTTTGGCACGTTTCCTAAAGTGTTGCTCATGCAGCCAGTATGTTCATACTGTATGAATTCATTGAAAGTAAAAGAATGCATGAGAAACAATGGAGGAAAGGTAGAGATTTTAACTGAGCAACTAATATTCTCACATATCTGCAAGGCAGCCATAAAGGGCCCAAACATAATGCAATGGAATATTTTATAAAGTGATGTAATGGACCAAAACAGGATGAAAATAATTTGGTGTGCTGAGTAGCTATCTCTAAAGCACTGCAAATGTTTCCATCAGGAGGTGAGCAGGCTATCATGCAACCATCATCTCAAAGTTGATCTTGTCAGAAATCTTCGATGTAGGGGAACTGGAGAAAACCCTATGGACTCAGGAATTAGCTGACAGAAGAACAAGGTCTCTCTTCTGTTGTTGCAGAAACCTAAAACCAGGGTTCAGTTGCTGTCATCCACTCTTCTAGAACTGTATCTCCACAATGCATCTTTGCTGGCAACTTGGTTTATTCCACATACAGACAACGTATTCAGAATACAGACAACTGAGAGCCTTGCATCCCCCTGCAATTCAGTATGCTATGTGGCACTTAAGAGAACAGCTTCAATCTTAGTGTCAGCAGGAGGGAAAGTGCTTTAAGTGTGCTGATTGTATGCCTGGGTGCAATCCGCAAGACTCCACATAGAAACACAAGACAAAAATCACACCTGAAAAGAACCCCTCCAGTGCACGAAATTGCCAGTACATAATAATAATACTTTCTGCTTCTCCACTCCACCCCCTTTACCTCCTTTCCCAATTTCCTATTTGCTCTTAACTAAAGCGATATTCAACAACAAATTCTGGAAATGCAGCTTCCTCCTTACCACAAACATTTTCACAATGTTGCTTTCTGAGAAAATTTGACTTTTTGACATCATCTTTGCTCTCCATTATGAGTTTTATGAGATTCACACAAATAATTTGATTGTACTAGGGAGATACAGAAAGCTCAGACGCACAAGCAAATTAGTATCTGTCTGCTAAGACATATTAACTATGGTAGAGATTTAAGCTAAGCTAAATTACCTAGCAGCAGCATTTGCTTTAGATTAGGAGAAAATGAGCACAATTAATATGACTCAGCTCATGCAATACTTTGATAGCAATTTTACCAAAAAGCTATTCCTAGAGGAAAGCATAGACTTCGATGCACTGAAGAATAAGAGCATGAGTTCTCTTGAGACCTTGCAAGAAGAAATGAGGATAACAAAGCACCTACACAATGTACCAGAGAAGAGAACTATGTAAAATTATTTACAGTTTTACCACCCAAAATATTGTTAAAGTATTTTTTTGATGAAGAGTTAGTAATGAGAATTGCAACTTATTTATTTCCATTATAATAGACTGTGTGTGAGGTATTGTAAGAGCACCGTAGAAAAGAGAAGGGACTACTCCCAGTAGTTTCCAGTTTAAGATAGGTTACAAGAAAAGGTTATAGACAAAAGCCAGAATTCCAAGATAGCAATGAGACTGTAGTCACCAGAATCATGTGTTCAGGTTTCAGACAGTGGCAAGTTTCACGTTAGTGCCTTAGCAAGGAGCTTAGAAAAATAATAATGGAATAGTTTTAGGAGCATATGAAAGCACCGTAAGAGGGAAAAGGGGAAATTCAAAACGAGAGTTAAAATCAGTTTATGTAAGATACTGTCCAGAAGTGTAAATAGGCTGGGAGACTTCAACAAAGAAGCAGAGAAGAAAATTATACCACTGCAGTGAGTTTCTAAGTTTATATGAGGAGGTGAAACTGTTTTTGTCAAGATCAGAGAATTGGAGATTTCAGTAAACAGAACATGAAATAATGACAACTTAGATGACAGTTTATTCGTGTGCATGGAGAGTGAAAATAGTTGAAATAATGTGCAAAATTAACCATACTTGGAAACAAAGATAGAGAACTGAAGATGGTGTTGGAACATAATTTCATCATCAGAAGTGAGTGGGATGATTTAGCAGTTGGTCATGCTCAGTCCAGCTAAAGGCTGAGCCACAGCATATTGGAGAGACAGGCTAAACTCTGCCAGAAAGAAAAGATAGCTATTATGTTACAGGAGTAGACCTTCTGTTTATGAATGGAGAATCCAAGTTGATGTTTGTGAACAAAATCACTCAAAGGGCAGAGAAGAAATGGATCAGAGGACAGGATCCTTTAGCTTAGTCCTTTAGTCCTTTAGACTAAACACAATATTTTGGGATACACCAGCATCTCCTGAAAGATTATTAATTTGTCCCAAAAAGCAGATGGAGAACCACTGGCAGTCAGAGTCACAGAAAGAAAGATTTTAAGTACAGATTCTCAGAAAAAAAGTCAAATATAAGCATCAGGATTAAATGATGGCAGAAAGCAGAGGTTTTTGTTGATTGATTACACTTAATTCAAGAAATAATAATATACTAGTTGAGAAAATGGAGAAAAATTAAAGGAGGTTCTACGGAAAAAGGAATCCTCATCCTCCAAATGAGGAAGCCATATCTGCAGATGAAGTAGAGGTGCTAGTAGGTGGGACAAGGCTATGGCACTTTGTTGATTTTTTCTTCTTGGAAGCAATCAGCAAAACCTGTTTAGAGATGAAAAAGACAAGAACATGGGGACAGTGGAAGTACGACTTGGCTATGCCACAGGCAGGGGACAAGGAGGACAGACATGCTTCTATCAGAGGAATTCAGTCTATTCATGGGACATTTCTAGAGATGCCCCACAGCAAAAGCAAAAGAAGCAGATGCTGGAGGGCATTCAGACTGAAACTTGATGAGAGGAAAGAGAAGGGAACAATTAGAGAGTAGAGGAGGCTGCAGAAGAGAAATATTTTTAGAAATGAATGTCACTAAGGCATAAACACATATAGATGCTTTAAGAATGACAGCTAAATGAGCTATGCCTTTAACTGCATGCATTGCTTTTCAGAAAAATCCTTAAAATACAGAAACATGGCTCTACTTCAACTGAGAGAGAAACAGAGATGCAGAAAGGGGTAATATAAGTGTATTACCTCAGTGCCCATCTCCTAGCTCAGCGACTGTATAACCACACGCATCATAATTTCATTAGCAGTAAGTGATGCAGCAAGCAGGACCCTTTGTCCAGGTCCATAAATAGTACTAGCTTCATTAGCCATAAATAGTAGGTACCTTAGCAGATGGCATAGTGATCCTTCAAAGACACAAAATAATCCTTTGCACAAAATAATGAGACTATTCAACCTGTCATTTAGCAGCACAGCCCTCTGTGAAACACTCTGCATTACTGCTTCTATGTCCAGAGCCAACAGTATATGAGAATCTGCTTAAACCTCACCATGGCAAGCTGATTTGCAGCATGTTCCATCTCTATACCATTTATTAGAGGGAGTGTACAATACTTCTATACAGTTTCTTCACGTGTTACCACTGCATCTTTTTCCAAACGTATCTTCATCCCATTCACTCACAATTGAATCACAATTTTTTTGTTTTGCTAGGGTACATACAGGCATGCAGAAGGGATGGGCAAGATGGTCAAGTGGGATCAATTTGCCACCTGGAATTAACAAGGACAAAATAGACCAGAGCAGTTTAACCATCACTGAAGCTCTCTAGCCCATGCTAGCTTAATGCCCAAGTACACTTCGCAGCAAACACACAGATGTAGGAGCGCCTGCCTTGCTGGGCATGCAGTACCCTGCTGCTGCATCCAATTGAGGAAACACACTCAAAATCGAGAAGCAAATTTTGCTTTCTGACCACTGGACAGCCTCAGAAGAAATCAGATCTCCCAGTAAGAATGAGAACAAGCAGCAGGCAGGTTGCACAAGAAGCACACAAGAACATTAGAAAACCCAGTATAACTGGCTCTTGCCATTTACAGAACAAAACAGTTTTCTGTCACCCTATTTCTTCCAGGATCCCATGCAGGTGCAGTCCTGGAGCACATGTTTACAGACAGTATACACTTTAATGTGCTATTTCACCTTCCTGTGCTATTAAATCAGGATAACTTGAAACGAAAACAAATGCTGCAGCACTGTGAGTACCCACTCTTCCTGCTTTGAGGAGTAAACTGCTGTCTCTTAGGTGGCAGTGAGACAGAAAGCTGGGAGAAGTCAAAATGGTGAAGCCTCTGAAAGCAGAGATCTTCAAAACCTCTAACTTGAGTCACAACAAAGGACTGCATCCTGCTCAAAGTGTGTGTACCCATGTCACCAGAGTACGCACGCAGAGAGGGGCACGGTTTCCTTACCAGAAAGAAGCATTTTGCCTCTAGAAACTGTAAAAAAGTCACCACAGGGGAAGGTAAAGAAATAACATTTGATCAGAAGATACCAGAACAATTCCTCTCGCATTTATGAGTAGTTGCAAATCATGAAAAAAATGGTGTAACCAGCAGACAAGGAAATCCTATTGAATTAAATTGCAGCTCCTGAGCAGAGACAATGAGCCTTCTGAAGACTGCAATTAATATAACTGACCTCAGTAAGAAAAGAAAAAAAAAAAAAGTTTTAAACCTACACCCTAAAAAGGACTTATTGAAAGCAAACAGGTAAGGAAAAGATTAAACAAAGTGTTAATCTCAGCTTCCACCAGAGGAGTGTTCTGTGCAGGAAAACTGGAGTCCAGAGATACAGTCAGTATTTTGGGTTTTGTGTTTCAGGGCAAAGGACAGAAGATAGTAATTCCAGATGTCCTATTTTTCATAGTGAGAGTGAACATATTCACATAGTACTTTCTCTGCATCTTTACTGCATCTATTCATGTCTATGACAAAAAGATTAAAATTAATGTATTCCAAGATCTTTTCATATTGAAAACAGAACTCAATCTACCCAGCACTGTCACCACAAAACATTACATTCTACCCCTGTATTGCACAGTACATACTCTACAAATGATACTAGCTTTGTACAATTTTAAGAAGCTAATATCAGTAAAGGAACTGCTGTTTCCCATATTGAATGCTTCTCTTCGGAACAAAGATTCTGATTTGCTTGATGCAATGATATACGCTGTCACCCTGAGCTTTTCTGAATCTCGTTGAAACATGACTGAATTGAAGTTGTTCAAAGTAGAAGTTGTTCATACGCATCCTGACACTTGTTCTCACTCCACAAACACTCACTATTCCTGATGAATTCATAATTTTTAGGTGACCCATTTGCTTTTTTAAACTACAGCAGAGGAAAAGGGGAAGCATAAGATCTTTTACCCAGCCATTTATAAAGAACAGCAATTACATGCCAGTGTGAACTTCCCTTATTGCACCAAGTAAATGCTACTTCTCACTGACTAAAACCAGTCTTTTTGCTTTAAGAAGAAAGGGAAAAAAAAAAAAAAAAAAAAAAAAAAGAAAATATATGTCAGTAGGCAGAAACAACTACGTCCATCACTTAAAAGGAAAGAAAGAAGCCACAGCCTTACCAAGAGGGAATTCTGACGAAGAGCCACACTTGTCCTGTCAACTCCCATCCCTCACGAAGCAGAGAGGAAACTCTTACAGGAATTGGTTGCAAAGCCGAAGTTGCCCAAGAGGAAACTGGTATGTCTTTTACAAGTCATGACTATGTAAACCACAAGCCAGGCATCAAAGTAAGCGCTAAAAGCCATGCTTATCAGAGCAATTAACACTGGAACCAAGCTAGGTAGAAGTAAAATTGAACATGGAACAGAAAAACAAGAAATATTTTCAGATAGCTAGTTTTAAACATTTTGTTTCACAAGTAGAAATTGGTTAAAAACTTAGAATCAAATACATCTGAAAAAAGGCTCTGAGTGCATCGTAGGAGACAGGAGAGCATGGGATAGGTTCTCTGTAACAAATCCCACTGTGCAAGTCTCAGCACAGTCTCAGTTGCTGACCCATTCTTCAGGTGCCCCTTTAGCGTCGCTCTCCCAGGTGTCCTCCAGGGAAGAACCCTGCACTCAGAGGTGCTGAGGGCGCAGGGCAGCCCAAGCCCAGACATGCTGAGGAAAGCCCTTGGGACAAAAGGAAGGATGGGCATGAAGCACAACCGGTTCTTTTTTTCTGGGTCACCTACAGGGTGTGTCCCAGGAAACAACATCCAAATAGGGATGGGGCTGACAGCAAGGTCTGCAGAGGAGCACATGCTTCTAACAGTTTTGCACCAACTATTTTTATTTCCCATTTTTCCTTTTTGAGGTACTGACAAATCAAAATGAACAGCCCTACCAAAAAAAATATGGGGCAGATGTTTCAGTAAGTTACATGTTAATTTGTCCTAGGAGACAAAGAAAATAATCAGGACATGTAGTTTTGGGTACTTTTCTGGCCTATGCTTTCAGTAGTATCAGTCATGCATTTTTGACTTACAGAACAAATCAACAGTTAACAGTAGCATAAAAACCTAAATTTTAATTTTGCTCTTTACACCATTCTTTGCCTATTTCACCTATTGAATTAGTCTAGAATAGACTGAATGTGCACTGTTAAATCTTCTTCAAAGTGACAAACATTGTTAGAAATAAGGTAGATTGTCTCATGCTTTGAAGTGAACTTTCCTTTCTACTCTGAAATATTACAGACATGTTTCTTCAAAGCAGCACAGAGTTGTGCTGTCTAGGGATGCACAGGATTTCCTCAGATCTCTCTACTGTGGCACGCAAATTCCAGAGTCCACAGGGAAATATAGGAACCACCCAGAGGTCTGACTGCTTTGCTATTCAACACGATGAAATTATAGTGCCACCTGTAGGACACCCCGAAGAAATTTAATTTAAGCCTTGCTAAAGCCACAAATGACAGTTGTCATAATTATAAGGCTTTCTATTAGTCTTGGCAGAAGCATAAGTACATAGAAAACAGGTGAGTCACATCAGTCTATAGGGAGTAGCTGGAACATCTGGTTCACACTGAGTAACACGCACTGTTTTCAGTATATCAGAGCACCCAGACAAAGATATTTTGCCACTGAGATGAATTTTTTGTTGGATGAGAATATACTAGAGCAATGAGTTCATTGGCTATCCACCTGGTACTTCTATAGCCAAGAGGGAATTGCCACATTTCCAATAGCACCCAGCCAATGAACCAATCACCCTCAAACACACAAATCTGAGGAGCGCTTCCACCAAGGCTGCGAGCATTCTGTCTCTTCTTTTAATCCCCTTTACAAAGCACAAGTAAATCATTTTTCTTTAAATCTACTTTTTAGCTGTCAACCACGTAACCGTATGCATTATACCTTTGTTACTGGTATTTGTGTTTCATGCATATGGTATTTTGCATCAACTTTGGGAAGAGCTAGTTATTCCTTCAGAATACAATAATACACTTATATTTTCGTCTCTCTTTTTTTCCTGTTTACTACTCATTTTTCCACCTTCTCTAACACAAAAGATGTTGCCTGTAAAAACTTCTCTCCAATGTATCATCTGAAGATGAGCAGTAAGACAAAGTTAAATGTATGAATTTTTGTTGTTAAATTTCCATAAATAACATTTGAAGTGGAAAATACTCAACTGATTAACTTAATGGCTCTGTTGCTGAAAACATCAGCTTAGAAGGAGTAGAACACATTCAAAGAAAGCCTCTTCTTAAGGTGCAGCTGTAGTCAAAAAACAGAACAAAATATTCAGATAAATAGGGCAGGGAATGGTGAATAATATAATAGGTGTAGGAATGCTTTTGTGTGAATCAATGACACAGCCCTGTGTAGAAGACAGTGTAAAATAATCATCACAATATCTAACAGAAAGAATATTGAGAGACTAAATATCAGTGAGGAGAGTGATCAAGAATTGACAGAAAAAAGGTCTCGAATCAAAATGAACTGAAATATAAGCAGCTTTGTAATAAATAACTGATAAGAGATTTAACATAAATATTTCAAAACTATTATTTAGACTGGGAAATACATCTCTTTCCTAGTCATAAAGAACTAAAAGCAAGGGAGGCAGGGGAAACAAACAGTTAAAGGTGACAAAAAAGACAGACTGAAGGAAGGGGATTTGGAAATCACCACTCCAGTAAATTGAGTGTGAAAGTCTGTGCAAAGTTGAAATTATTACTCTGTGAAACAGAGCAAATAGTGAACAACTGTGTACAGAGTGAAGCAAATAAAGTTATTTCCAGGAACATTAGGTTGACATATACATAGCAGAGGATAATTTTATTGTTATTATTAGCTTTCTCTAAAACACAGTAGAGGTGAAGAGTAAGACACTGTCACTAACTTCTGAGTGATGATGAGCATCACAGGAAGAAAAAGTTCAATAGGGTGAGTGATGCAAGGAGTTAAAAAGTGATGCTGAAAATTGTGCATAAGTATGTTGAAGAAATCACTAGGCTCCTGTCTGAGGGAGTGAGTGGGGGAGACTGAGGCAGAAGGGAGATTTCTGGAATCCTGGGGACCCACAGGGAATCTCATGCTAACATGACTACAAGAACACACAAAAACTTGAAAAGGGCATTGTGTAGGAATTCCCAGTTCTCACTAGTCTGACAAGCTCATGCAAAGAAACTAACAATTGAAGAAGCAGAATAACCAGAGCTGTATGTGCCAGGAACATGAGGGCAGCTCACAGATTAATCTACTTCTCTATCATGTTCCTACAGCAGATTTCATATTTGTTTCATAAGGATACTGCACAGGGGAAACGTCTGTAGGTTGAGAATTCGAGACGTGGTACTTTTATTTTCTCTTTGGGAGGAGAAGCACAGGAATCAGAAAAGAAAAAAAAGTGCTGCAAGTCACAGATTTGCAATAGCATCTCATTATATATTGTGCCTTTTTAATTAAAATTACTGTGTTAATCTCTGTTTCTTAGCAGATGGGAAAATAAGGTATCATTGTAGCCTTCCTTTGCCTATTCAACTAAGTAAGTATCTGATGAAGGTACGAAAAGGTACTGGAAAGTCACAGAAAGCAGATTATATATCACTTATTAAAACGTGTATGTATATATTGGTTGTGTGATTTCTGTCTCAGGCTTGAGACCACAAGTGGGAAGAGTTGCATCTCTGTCAAGGCGTATGATTCATACTTGCCATACCCAACTGTTACCTGCAAACCAGTTGTTGCTGGCACTTAACATCTATGATAGAAAGCTACCAACTCCCACAGCCAAAATGCTTTTCTCTTAAGCAGTAAACTTCTGTGAAGGTATTTTTCTGTTTCAACATGTTTTATAACTAGGTGAATTTGAAGCTGAGAGAACTAGGAAGACCTTGAGCGCTCTGGTGTTGAGAGAATAGTGAGATGTCATATGCATATCACTCCAGCTTTGTATTCCTCTCTCCCCAGGACCACATCAACCTTGTGGGAGGTATGATTTTGCAGAATTACAGGGAAATCAGCTGTGCATTTACCTCTAACCTTGAGAATAAAATGCTGATGGACTGGCTGCCTCTGGGTGGGGGGAGAGGGGGGAGACAAGCACTAAGAGGCTCCCACCCAGCTCTGACACTGACTCACCTCTTGATTGGAACTGACACATCCACAGCTCTACCTCCACACTTTCAAAGGAGGCATACAGTAATCACCTACGTTAGAGGAATGCAAAGAAAATTCACTGATATCTCTATTTTGGAGTTCTCCAAAATAAACATTTCACAGGAGGGCAGTATATTAGCTGTCTTTTCAATGATGCTGTTATTGGAAAAGAGAAACTAAACAGTTTCCAGAAAAGTGACCAGAGAATTGCTTAAAGTGACTTGAAAACAGATGATTACCAAAGTTAAACATTATACAATGGTTTTATTGCACTAATACTAACCAAGGAGTTTAGCATATATAGAGAATTCTAAATCCTACTATTTACTTAAAGTAATTTCCTGCACAACTTTATGCCACCACTTTCTTTTCATCTTTGATAAAATCCTTCTGTAGTTCCAGTTGTAATAATATTGCTGCTGCACAGAAAGAAAAAGGAACAAGGATCTTTATACAAATTTTCATACAAAAAATCTCTGGGATAAGGTGGGATTTGTTGAATGTAATGCCTTTCTTGAGAGGGAAAAATTAACCAGTAGAATACACTCTATAAAGTTGTACTCCAAAATTCTTAAGGCTAGCACACCTATATACTTGTAAAGAACACAAAGTAAGTATGTTTCATCCCAAGTGTAAGATCAGCAAGTAGATAAATAGCCAGTGCAACTATCTATTATCACATTTAACACTTTGCCAAAAATTTATCAATAAGTAATAAGCAACTTGGAGGTAACTCACCCAAAACGCACTGAATTTCGTCATCCACTGGGGTCTGCTGCATTTAAAAGTAAAATACTGTCCTTAAACAGTCATATGAAATGTAGAATGTATTAATTGCCTTCAAGATATTAACTTGAAAAAAGTCCTTTAATGAAATAGCAGCAAGAAGAGGCTGACCTATTGCTGTATTTTTGCTTGCACACTTATTTTCCAAGCAACGGCGTTTAGAAATGGTACTGTCCCTAGGTGTAAACACACCATCTCTACCATTTAGATCAACTAAATTAAATTCCTTCCCAACACACTTTTTATGTGAGGTTATGAGGAGAGCAGCTAGCTGCTGAGCCCCCAGGCCCTCAGGCAAAGTGTGTCATGCGGCAATGCCAACATGTTTACCAGGAAGTGCTCCGACCTCAGTTTCGTGCTTGCTTCTCACCAGCATTTTGTGCTGAGGTTGCAGAGCAGTTGCATTTTCTACTTCCTCTTTCTCTTTTTTACACCACAGCAGTCAACCCATCTATCAGCGTGAGAAGGGTGAATGTTGCTCCCTACCCATTCTTTCTATCCAGCTACAACTTTTAACATTCCTCCACTCTCTCACCCTATCTAAGCTTTTCATCATCAGCAGCCAGTCATACTAAAGTGAGATAAGAGAATTAAAGCTTTTTGTGATACATCATCATAAATGTTTGAGTCATTGTGGTCTAGTGATTAAAGTCTCCCTCTCTATTTTACATAGGCTTCTTATACTAGTATTTAAGCACTAAGATTCAAGAAATCTTGGTAAAAAAAACATCCTTTTTTTCCAAGTAATTTTTTCCTATTTTAACATGCACCTCAATACGGCACTTCACTGTGGTACTACATCTGCAAATCTCCAAACAACTTGAGGAATGTAGTTCAATGTTGAGCCAATTCTATGAAGGAAAGTGAAAAGTTAGGACAAGATTCTACCTTGGTGGTTAAACTGAACAAGTAAGGAAAAAAACCAAGAACTGGTGTTATAACTCTACCAGCACTTCCACACTGCTAAATATAGCAAGTCTGTGCAAAAGCGCAGAAAGTTTCCCATTCAGACACACTGAGGATATCTCTCTGGTTTTTGCACAGTGACTGGAGAGCAGCTGCTTAGCTGAGTCTCAAAAAAGTCCTCCAAATCTTTTTTGATTAGGGAGACAGTGTTTTCTACACTATTGTCAAGTTGCTAATTTTCAAGTTCATCCACCACCAGCAGAAATTTATTTTCCTTTTATACCAGAATGGACAATTCATTTGGCAAGCTCATCTGAAAGCAGATTAGAAGAGAAGACAAAGAGCCTATCCACTGCTGTCCACCCGCGCAGCCATCATGACTCAGTGCTGTTCCTACGCACTGTCCCCGACATTTCAAGCAGGGCTCAAAGCTCCTCCATCCCACCATCACTCCTACAGAGCTGTTCTGCCACTAGAAACAACTGCTCAGACCCAAACACCTCATGACACAAGGCTTTGGGCATAACAGCACTTAGGCAAACACTTCCAGATCATCTCGTGCATTTCAGTATTGGTAGTTCCTGTTAAGCTTTTTGTCTGATCAAAAAAGAGACAACAGGAACAAAAGAGACAGCATGAGTGATGCACATGGTGCAGCCGGATGCTACAGCAAGGCTCTGCAAGGGAGATTACAGCAGAATAGGAAGGCAGAGGCCCTTCTGAAAGTCTTTACAGCATCAGAAACAGCTCCAAAATTAAAACAAATTTTCTTGAACACTAAAAGCCCGTGTCAGTCTATGCTGACTGAGAAGAAGATAGATATACAGATTTCGTTCCCAGCACTTTCTTTTACAGAAGCTTGGTTGCTATGTAAAAAGGAGTATGGATAATCCGGACGCCCCAAAGGGATGAAGGAGGTGAAGTATCTGTATCTTTGACAATGAAGAAAATAGATCTTATGGGTTTGAGTTTTTACATCTGTTTTGGTTTTGAATTTTTTTTCCTTCCTTCCTAAATAACTTATATGCCAGGTTTGAAAAGGAAATAAAAACAGATTTTTAGTCTAATCTCTGAATTGGATGAGAGTCAAAGTAGTTCCAAACCTGCTCTTTGACAGTGGCCAAGAGCAGGAGCCAAAGTAGAGAGCAAAGGAACAAAGAAAAACATGAAGTGAGGACCTGCAATGAGCATATTTGGCCTTCCATAGTTTTGGGACATCCTGAAGAAAATTTAGCACAGCTTTGTCTGGTGCAACAACTCTTCACTTCCTCTCTTTCCATTTAATTATGCTACTTGCTTTTTAGAGAGATTTTTACTTTCAGCAAAAGAAAACCCATACCAAGTCCACATATTTAATTTTGTGGTATGTGAAAAAGTATTTACATTTTATTTAAACACAGTGGTTTTGTTGTTGTTTTGTTTGGTTGGTTGTTGTTTTTTTTTTAAATTAGGTGGCACATTTTAATTTTTGTATGAGGAAAAGTGAGCATCCATAGCCAGGTGACCATCTCTGTGCCCCTGATCATCTTTGTGGCTCTCCACTGGACCCTCTCCAACAGCTTTACATCTTTCCTGTATTGGGGGCCCCAGATCTGGATGCAGTACTCCCGATGGAGCCTCATGAAGGCAGAGTGGAGAGAGAAAATCACTTCCCTATCTCTGCTGGCCACCCCTCTTCTGATGGAGCCCAGGATACCACCAGCTTTCTGAACTGCAAGAGCATGCTGCTGTTCATGTCTGGTTTTTCATCCATGAGGACTCCCATATCCTTCTCCACAGGGCTTCTCTTGAGGAGTTCTTCTCCCAGTCTGTATATACATCTGGGATTACCTTGACCTAAGTGTAATACCTTGCGCCTATGCTGAATCTCACTAGTTTCACACAAGCCCACCTTTTGAGTTCGTCCAGGTTCTTCTGGATGACATCCCTTCCTTCTAATGTTCCTGCTCAGCTTCGCATCATTGGCAAACTTGTTGAGAATGCACTTGAGCCCTTCACTGGATGAAGATGCTGAAGAGCACTGGTCCCAGGTCAGACCCTGGGGGACATTACTCATCACCAGCTTCCACCTGAACATAGCACCATTCATTATGTATATTCACTACTATAATAGTACTAATAATATTCACTATTCACATTTTTTATCTGATATAGCACACCTACAGCACCATATACTCCTTTACTGGATGCACCTCCCCTTCAGGTTTGTTCACAAATCCAAGGAATTCTGGGTTTGTGAAAAATGTCTTCTTCATCCCAGAAAAACAAAGTTAGGATTCCCTTCCCGCGATGAGTGTGAATACATGAATATAGCTGGTTATTAATTTGCCACTACCTATTCTCTTGGTGTAACTTAAATTTATAATTAATAACCTTGTAACTAATTCAGTAAATAGATTACATACTATGGTACGTAACTCAGCATTTCTTTTTCTTACTTGCTTTAGGACCTCTAATGAATGCTGCCAAAATCTTTCTGCCCCTTCCCTTTGGCTGTCTGCCAGAAATACACAGTTGCAGCAGTTCAAGATTTCTCTCTAGTCTAAGCCCACATTAAAATTTGAACCAGCATATGACCTGGTCTCCTCCAACTATACAGCTTTTAACTACTGTCTCCTCTCTGCATTATGGAAGATATACATTGATGGCACACATCCCTTTCCAGCCACTGTGTCATGGCTGGATTAAGTGCCATTTTAAAAAAGTCACTCTCAGGACATGACAGCTGGCAGAGTGACCTCGTAGAGAGGACAAAAAGGGACAACAGGGAAATATGCTTGTGTGCAGTGCTCACACTGTGGAGAGCTCAGGTTCCAGTGAGAGGTTCCCTTGAACCTTTGATACTCTGGACATAAGTAAGGACAGTAAGGCTCTAATGAGACATCTAGCTTCTGTGCACACATCCATAAACTCCATGCAATCAAAGGAAAGTAGAAGATAGTCAGGCTGGAACATCATTCAGTTGTGTAAAATGCTCCATTAACAGTAGTCAGCCTAGTTATTTAGATGTCCTTTAGCAATCTTGACTTTCTACATACATGAAAAAACAAAAGCAATATACAACAAAGCATCTTTTCAGAAATAAGTAGAAAGATTTTTTGAAAGAAGTGCCACAAACAAGTCAAAGACCATACCAAAATCTGTAGAAGAGGACAGGCTTGTCTCAGCATTAAAATCCAGCAGAGCCTCCACCTCCTGCAGCAGTCTGCTCAGCCTTCTACAGCACCAGAAGACAACTGTAAATTTACCTTTCCTTCAGAGAGACTATATGCAATGGAGGAAGGCAGGGAAAACATTGTGAACAACTAATCTTGCACCTCTTTTTACACAACTTATCTGTACCACAGATTAAACCATTTACTTCCTCTTCTTCAGTAAGGCATAATAATCCAAGAACTAAACAGAAATAAGATGATCTTGACTGTTTCTCTTACTGTAAGAAGAAAATTAAATCACTCTAACAGATCAAAGTGGTGACTAAAAACCTTGAAAGAAATTTGGAAGACATTTTGGACAGAAAAATATCCAACCAGATGCTTTTCTCAGTAATAACAGCAGACTTATGTTTTTAGTATTCTTCATTAAATACAATTTTGATGAATTTTCTGCAGACATAATAACCGAAGCAAACAAAGGTAACTTCATTGATCAAATAACTGGTAGATGTCTCACCATGTACAACTGAATAAAAATCAGTCACTGAACAGTTCAGAGATTGTCAGCAGAGAAGATAGACCATAGGGAGGTGAGCATTTTTTACAGTTCAGGAGCTTCCATTCCTGAACTTGCTTTGCAATTCTGAGCACACTCAGCTGACCTCCATTTCAGTTCCCTTTATCACCCAATGAAAGTAACAGAGGTTCCCTCCCACATGTGGAAACACTGTGAAGAACAAACGTAAATCCACTAAATAATATGAGGAACTTGGGCTGCCCAGCTGTTGTGACTACAGTCTCCAGGCACCACGAAAAGCAAGTAGACCTCAATAGAGGTCAATCCACCTCAGTATCAGCAGTTAACCTTTCGACCGGATACACTACAAAGATGCAAAAACTACTAATTGCTGACCAAAGTCTCATGATTTTAAGTTAGTAAAGATCACAGTGTCACAGTTGCAATTACACAGAATTGAGCTCTCAGTGTGAGACCAGAAGGCACCTTCTCGAAGAAGTCCTTTTGGTCCGGGTGGCACTGTGTTTTAGTTGCCAGGAGCTGCTACATAACAGTGTTAATGCAAAATATTCTTGTCAGCAATTTTCCTTAGGGGTTTATGCAGTGTCCACTTACAACCCCTAACAGCAGAGCCCAAGGACAGATGTAAACTTCCCAAATGTACTGATTTATCTCCTTTAACAAGAGTTTCCCACACCGTCTACAGCTTCCAAGCCTTTACAGAATGAACTCATGTTCCCTTTCCAGAGAAGTTGGGTGGCATAGCACAATCCACATGTTCAAATTCTACTTTCACTACACACTGTCTCAAGAAAACATTTGCATTTCTCCCCCTCCACAACCACCCATTTAGTAATTTCAGACATTGTTAGATAATAAGGGAGTTTCCCCAGCTCACCTACTGCTTTCCTTTCTCTTCTTCCCTTACATCCTCCAAGCTGATGAAGCAGGGAATGTGGATGAAGCCCCAGGAAGCCTATGTGAGGAGCAGCAGCAGTCCTTGCTCTGCGTTTGCCAGCAGTGATGCAGAGCTCCCAGCCTCAGCAGAGAGATGAGGCAAGAGGCAGTCTGCCTCTAGTGCCTGGGGATGCTCCACACCACAGGCAATTATACTTCTGCTTGCCTATTCTCTTCAGAGAGACAGAAGGAAAAGGCAACTCCAGACAGACACAGATGATGCTGTGTTTTCTCTCCTCAGACCTAGTGGCATTCCCTTTCAATCTCTTCAGAGTAAAAGATCATGTTTTATTTGTTGCCCTTCTTCCAGAGTCCCGAAATCCTTGATCTTAGAACCTCTTCCAAGCCCAAAGCAGCTCAGTCCATGTTGCAAGTGTGTCAGATAAGCAGGGAGCTTGCACTAGGAGTTTGCTCTGTTGTAGGCCAAGAGTGAGAGGACTGGAAGAGAACTGGCATACCAATGACTGTATAAGATCTAGTGACAAGTGGCAAATGTCTGGGTGGTTTATAAGTATCAGTTTATTTGCTCTAGCTCAAGCAGAGCAGAGTGCATTACAAATTTCCTATGGCTGCTTCCCAATTCAGCATTCATCAAACAGCCAGCACCCTCAGCCAGGATTAAGGCCTCATCCTGATAGGTACAAAAAGTGACATCATCCTATCCCAAAGCCCCGGCAAAGATAAAGAGGGAGTTAGATGATAGCATTGTTCCTGGAAGGGGAATAAACAAATCCAACCATGCCCCCTCTTGGCCTCTATCAAAATAATGATTATGTGAAAGGGAATGCTTAAAGCCTTGACTGTGTGCAACATGTAAATAAAAATCAAGACTCAGATCAGGAAGATGTTTAGCTAAGTCTAAGCTCCTGCATGTAATAATTTTCTTGCCTTCTGATTAGAGCCAAGAAAATGGCTTAGCATTTTTCTTCTTCTCTAATCTAATAGCCTTTTTAAATGTTTTTCCTTCCTCCTATCTTTCCTTTTGTCTTTATTTACGTAGACACACCAGTGTGGTAAATTTCAGATCTGTAATACGTGGCTTTCTGACTTGGGGATTATTCTGAAGGAGTTCTCATGTGGCTGTTATTCCAGCTAGATATTTACACACGTACCCCGTGAATAGCTTTTACTTATGTGCATGGGCAAGAGCTCTGCATAGTTCACATAATTTTTCAGAGTCAACATGTGTTTCCGATCATTACAGCACATTGAAAATATGTGCCTACCAAACACATTTTAAATGTATTTATACAAAACAGTATGTGGTTACCCTTGAGGTGTTTTCTATATATAGAAAAGCTGAAGCTTAAACTTCCTGTTCCCATTTTCTCCCTTTGGAATCTCCTCTCATTATTCATTGTATCCAGGTTTCCATTACGATTCAGATGTACATTATTTTTCACAGGCATTGAATCAACTCAGATGAGAATTCTGATAACACGCTTATGTATGATAAAACAAAAGACTATCCCCTAAAGAGACATCTGGACTCTCATTTTTTAGTTGGTTCAACAGCATTGGTTGTGCAGGAGTGAGAATCATTCTTCTGCTCAGCACCTTACTGAGAGATCACAGCTGAAATTTGTTCAGTGTATCAAAAAAGTGTAACTATACATGACTATGAAAGTTTGTTACCATTATATTTATCATAAATTTATTTAAAAATTTTTTCCTAAAAAAAAAAAAAAAAAAAAAAAAAATCAATCTTGCTCACCAAAGTGTTTTTAAATTTTTACTACAAAGTCCTTCTTATAATTTTGTTTTATCTTGTGGATGAGGCCAAAAAGTCTTTCTAAAAGTTCTTCCTGATGGGAAACCCAAAGCTATTTCTTTATAACAAGTTTCGCATCCTAACCGTGCAATGAGCTACAAGCACTCTGTCAGTCAAACTACTAAACCATGAAGGTGAAGAGTCATGGCAATTCTTGATTACTCCACAGCATTGAAGTTGCTATTCTTCTAAGTCAGTGTAAGAGTTAACAAGATCTTGCTTTTCTTAGTGCTGGGATACCTGATGGCACAGGCAGGTGGCAGCAGTCCTAGGTCCTGGGCTCAGAGCTCATAAATTCCCAGTTAACAGCTCTGGGATATCCTTCCTCTTCCTAGGAAACACAAAGTATGTATGAGTGCAGCCTGAGGATACAAATACATTAAAAATAGATGACTTTGGACTAATCTAATGAACTCTAGCTGTCCTCTAGAAGTCAATAATGCTACATAAGTGGATTTCCACACTTACAAAAGCTTGCAGGACCAAGTCCTCAATTAAGTAGATGCCACAAGTCTTGCTATTATTCAGATTTACAGAAGATGATCTATTCAACTTCACATGGTAACGTTCTTTCTCATAGTTACTATCAAGTGGATTTTTACTGACATCCTTTGTATGAATACTGGCATTCATCCACAGGAGAAATAAATCATCTTTATACCACTGTTGAGGTCTGTCAGAGAGCAGAGAGAGACCCACATATCTTAGCTAGCCAATCAAACTCCAAGAAAAATAAATAAAAAGCAATGGAACTAGACGTTTCTGAAGGACTTGTAAATCAGACTTATAGACAAGATAATTCAAGATTCAGAAATTTTATGCAATCCATTTGAGATAAAATGCAAGAGAGGGTGGAGCAGGCCAGCAAATCCAAGCTGCTAGTGACCACTCACACTTCCTCAAAAACTGAGTTAACTCAGTACTGTGTTCTCTTACAGCAGTCCATGAAAGACTAACCACCAAAACAGTCAAATGGCAAACATAATCTGCTCACACGGTGATATTTCATAAAATGCTAAATAATACAGCAACAAAACATTGTCAGAAATTCCCAGTGAGAGAAGTGGATGCATAGATCCATCTGAAATAAACTTATAGGAATTAGAGCATGCTGTATGAGCAATACACATTTGTGTTGACACTGACCTCGTGCTCTCATTAAAACTCCCATCTTGGTCAAAACCACCAGGAGTTCATGTAGGGTTACTGGCCAGGGTTACAAACAGGAGATCCTGCAGTTTACAGAAAAGCACCAGATCTCTTCAACTGGGCCACCAGTGTCTTCATACAGTCTCTTATGGGGTCACGTAAAGGATGCAAGCATTTAGGAAAAAAAAAAAAAAAAAAAGTATTGCACCTAACAGAAAGATTTTCCCCTCCTCCAACCTGCTGAATCTTCAGGCTAACATTATAGGCACAGTGCCTGAGGGCACCACTGCTGAAAATATCAATCAGTGTCAATTTCAGAAGTGAGGAGGCCTGATTTTCAGCCTCTGTGCTGGCTTCCCATGCATTAATAAGATGTTGTGTGGATTAACCTTGCAGACATCAAACATGTTTCAATGTGGGGAGTCGTCTTTGCTCTAATTTACAGAGCTCATAAAGGATCTTCAGCAACAAACACTCCAGCTCCTCCAGTCACAGACCATTCCCTGTCATAGCTTAAAGGAGGTACTACAAAGAGCAAGGCCACCTAGATGATGCAGGGAGCAGAGCAAATCTATGAGAAAAGACTGAAAGAGCTGGGCCTTTTTAGCCTAAAGAGGAGGCTTAGGAGATTCTTATGTACATATGCAGATACCTGAAGGGAAGGTGAAATGAGAGTCAGGCTCATTTCAGTGGTTCCCAGTGCTAGGACAAAAGCACTAGGCTTAGTGAGCACAAAGTGGAACACAGGAGGTTCTCTCTGAGAAACAGGAAACGCTTCTGTATTGTGTGGGTGATAGAGCAATGGCAGAGGTTTCTCAGAGAGACTGCAGAGTGTCCTCCTTGGAGATCTTCTTAAGCCACAGGGGGGCTGGACCAGATAGACCCAGTAGCTCCTTCCAACCTCAACCAGTCTGTGACAATGCTTGCTCTACCTCCAGCTATGCAAACAGGGCCCATCAGCTGCTGCAGCCACTGCCTGAAAAGAGAAGAGCCCAGCAAAGGTTTGTGGACACTGGGAGGACAATAAACCAACTCAGAAGTTCTCCTGTAGCCCAACTCTAGAATATCACAGAATCGTGGGGGTTGGAAGGGACCTCCGGAGACCATCGAGTCCAACCCCCCTGCCAAAGCAGGAATAGACCCTCTCTCACTCACTGACTCTCACCACAGACTCAAACAAGGGGTTGTTTGCAGTGAGGGTTTTATTATCTTATATACTTACCATGTTTGACACTTATTTTAAGTTTAAACTGGAAAAATCAAAACATTTATGTGAATTTTTATCCAAATCTGTAAATTAATTGGAAAAATACGAAGGAATTTGAAGTCAAATTCACAGCTAATGAAACTGAACTTGACTGTGTCTAGTTTAACCCATTCTTGGAAGCCCATAATTTGCTTGCTGCCTGGTGTTAGAATTTTAATCCATAACAATCATTTCTTTTCCTATTCATTCTGATTAGGATTTCTTGAGAATATGAATGCATTGTTAAGACGGAATTGAAATGAAAGATTTTTTTTTAAAAGGGTTAAATGGCGCCAGATAGTCTGCGATCTGTCAAGGTAGGCAAACAAGGGGGAAAATAAAAAGAAACTCCACCTTGTAAATAAGGCAATTGCAAATCCAGTTTCTACAATCTGGAACAGAGCCAGCATCTAAGAGAGAAGGATTGAGAGGAAAATAAGTTGTAAATTCCTCCAAGGTAAAGTTCCTGCTTAAAATGCAAAGACAACCAGTTTTAGGAAGGTCATGAAGTCACACCAGGTTTTCTTTGAAGTTCAACTTTAAATGTCAATTTGACCCCTTTTTAAAACGGGAGGCAGACACAGCTGCACTCCAAGTGCAAGAAAAAGAATAACAATGATTAACATTATGCTCTGCACTGAAAGTTTTTAGACAGCCAATGGGGCAGGGGAGAGAACCACAGAAAAAAAAACTTTCAGGACTTTTTACTGGCTCAGTTAAAGGAAAGGGGCAAAAAAAGCAAGAGAAACATACCTCTTATACAGGTGTAAAGTTGCCTTTCGTGTAACTTGCGTCAAGAATTTGACTTGAGCCAGATTTTTTTCCTTTCCATGTTAATGGGACTTGCTGTGCTGTCAGGGAAACGTGGCAACTGGCAGATCTATGCCTTGACTTTTCAACTATATGCTCTTCTGAAGAGGCGTAGCAAGAGCTAACAAGTCCTGCAATTTCATCTCTGAGAACTCTTACTGAAGAGTAGTTTAAATTTGAGCAGAATTAGAAATGAATGTGTATACAAACATACACCCACGAATATACACATGTAAATGCACTCAGCATATTGCTCAGCAAGTTCCACTAAAACTAGGAAGATAGACTAGAAGATTCACTTGATTCTTCACATTTTACTGATAAATTAAGTAGAGTATGGGTATTCTGACTAGCAGGTGGGGGAACTGAGGCACAACATGGTGTCAATAAACCAAGAAGCAAACCGTTCCTTCTCATGATTTTTAATTGAAGGTTAGTTGAACTCTGGCACACTCCACTTTCAACAACTACTGGCACCAGAAACAAAAAGACAAGGCATAATTTCATTAATACATTACTGTAGTCCATCAAATAATCATCACTTGCATTGCCCAGATATATTGCCAGAGGTAATGAACACACATGTATCAATAATAATATACTAATGCTCCACTTCATTGCCCAGAAGAGGCGTCTGATCCTGCTCTCCAAGGGAAGTGGAATATATATATATATACACCATATATATATATATATATATATATATATACACCACCATATTCAAATACATTAAAGATCTGGCTCTAACTCTACAAAGCTCTCTCTTTGCAGCAGAACAAAGTCTTGGTCCTAGCACTTTATTTCTTCTCACCTTTCACATAACTGTACACAGGTATATATATATATGTGTATATCTGTAATAGTGACTGCCGACTGTCACTTGCCAAGTGTAAAGCATTCCTATCACTTTGTGTTACAGTCAGAAAGGTGGCAGATCACCCACATAAAGTCTTTTCAAGAAAGATCTTGGCAGAAAAAGTGATGGTAAATCCTAACACAAAACTACCATAGAACCATAGATCATGACTCAAACCAGCCAGCAAAGCTGCCATGTTTCAGGCAGTACATACCTGAGCATTCCCAAGATACTTTGAGTTGTAGCATGGCTCAAGCAGGGATAAGAAGATACAAGTATCTTGTCCGTAGTTCTCAACATGTTTGAAAAACAGACTATTAATTATTGGTTTTTAGCTTAGATTATTATTCTCTTACATTGGTACTTTGCTGTGTATTAATACTCCCTAAAAAACTTAAAACTCAACTCCCCTAATCAAAGGTTTTTCCCACTAATAAATTGCCTATTCCATATTTTTATACAAGTTCTTTTCCACAATATGAGTCATATTGAAATTGCTCCAATTTAAATACTTACATTTATTTGCATGACTAATCATTGTTTATCAGTAACTTGACACTTCACATCTTCAAACATTTTAATTACATATACATCAGATGTCTGAAAACGTACCCAGGAACTAATCTTGGAATCATATGCACACACTCATCTATTGCTTCCTGAAATAACTGATGCTTTCCCATGTGCACTGAATCACAGTCAAGGTAACAGTCATAGGCCTGAAGAAGCATGTGTTACAGAAAAAATGTATGTTTCAGAGAGAAGATAAAGATGGCCAACTAGACTATTTGTGCAAATTTCCTGCGCTTCAATTTGTGACCATTTTCCCTTGTCCTATTGTCACTCAATAGAAGAAGACTCTGGCGTCATCCCTTTGCATCCTAAACCCTAGATGTTTATAGATATTGATCAAATCCCCTCTGAGTCTTCTTTTCTCAAGGCTGGACAGACCCAGGTTGCTCAGCCTTTCCTCATAAGAGAGGTACTCCAGGTCGGTCCTTTATCATCTTCATGAACATCTGCTGGACCCTTTCCAGGAGATTCAGGAGTCTTTTTTACACCAGGGAGCCCCAAAATGGATGCAATACTCCAAGTGACGCCTTTCCAGAGCAGAGGGTGAGGATCACTTCCCTTGACTCCAGGATGCAATTGGCCTTCTCGGCCACGAGGGCACACTTCTGGCTCTCAGCCAACCTGTATAAAGCCACCAAGATGGAGGCTTTCATCCCAAGGCTTTATGTGCAAATCTGGAAAGTGACTTTGAGGGATCATTAAGTCTGTCCCTCCCATCAGGTCAATTACATTTGGACTATTCCTGACAGAGGGCCATCTAATCTGCTTTTTAATGGCAGCAAGTAACAGAGGGATCACAGCTTCCTTCAGATCTCTAATTCAGTGCTTAATTCTCCTATTAAATAGATTTTTCTACTAAATTTCAGCTCCATGCTCCATTCAAGCCTATTGCTTCTTGTCCTATAAAAATCTGCCCTGTAATTTTTATTTATTTACAGAAATCTTCATCATGTTTGTTCTTATGACGACAAATCAGTCACTTAAGACTATTCAATACCAATTTATTCATTATTTTCTGAGAGGCCAACACTCCCTGAGCAAAGAGCCTTTAAAATGCCATTGCCCCTCCTTGTAAAAAATATCTGCTGTGGCAAGTACTTCATCTTCAGTGATGGGCACTGCCAGCTCTAAAATGATGGTAACCAAAAGGAACAGAAATTCTCCACCAGTTAGGTAAATAAGAAACGTTCTGGAAGAACTTACTGAAAACAAAAGCCCCAAATCTTTTCACTGTTTTCTGCTTAGGAGTGTGTGTGTTTCTATGCCAAACACAGACACTTAACTTCTGCCACTTAGACTTTCTGATTTTTTTTTTAAATTTTTATTTATTTGTTTATGTATTACGAACTTGCCTAGAAACTAATTAAATCATGGATCCAGAGTGCCATGGACATTTACAGATGTATGATTCTGATTGTTACAAAATGTGCACGATCTAAATAAGTAAGAGAGAGTGTAAGAAAGGGACAGAGCATAAAAGAAATCATAGCAAGTTTGCTTGCCAGTACCAACAAAATATCCCAGAGAAAACTAAATGCATCCTGTTATCTGGAAAACTAAAGCTGTCTGATGCATAGGAGAGTATCTGCAAAACTACTGTCTCCCCTAACCCCTACTACCTCAAAAAAAAAAAAAAAAAAAAAACAAAAAAAAAACAATTATCTCTCTGTTTGTCTCATTATTAATTCTCTCTCATTAGCTCTTCCTGTATTAAACAACCCTTCTCTCCTATCAAGATTAGGTTGTTGAATACATACAATTAAGGCTGCATAAGACAGAGGCTGAGTTTCCATTTCCCAGCCAGTGCTAGATCTCCTGACTTTGGGATGGGAGCAGCAGACCATCTCATCTGAGGGATCTCCTGCCTTTGCACAACTCCCACATCCTCCAGAGTGAAACATAACTTACACTACGCAGATCACGTCTAAAAAATGTATAAAACATTATTACTTTAAAACAAAATAACTTGCATAACTTAGTTGTAATGTACATTGTTTCTTCAATCCTCTGAATACAGTTTTAACTTAACACAAGTCTAGAGATCACTCATAAAGTTTGCATATGTGAACCAAGAGGGCTGCCCAGGCACCTGAGACTTCTTTCCCTCTTCCTTTTCTTACCACCCCCTCAAAACTGCCCCATGAATACAGGAAGAGAGATCACCAGCTGCCTGCTGAAGGAAGAAAACAGCCCCTGAATAGTATGCATCATTCAGATGATTTGGATGATTCAGTGTTTCCACATGAACTTTGCTGAAGATGCACACAAATGGTGCTTTGTTCATTTCTGAATCGAAAGCATAATTAATAGTCCAAGTACATATCAAAACAACTTCTATTTGAAGAATAACTTTCCATCTAAAATGCAGCACTGCATCTGTTACCTTACAATGGAGTTCCAGTTCTCAAACCTATTAACAGCTAGGTTCACTTGTGTTTACATACTCCAGCATCTCCACCCTTTATACACCTACATAAAAATTGTTCTCAAAAGTTACAGTGAACAGGGCAATGACAAGAGGATCTAGAGGCAAGCTCATCATTTTGAAAGCCACCTGATGTGATGTGCATTGGTTTTAGACTGAGGGCTGGGAAGGAACAGAAAAGCCAGATGTTGCTTTCTCAGATACCGCAACACAATAAGCAGCTGCTTGTTCCTAAGTATTTCACAAAGTTAACTGCAGCTACGTTTTGAAAGTTTAAGATGCTCTCACTGTCTAGTAACTTGTAGGAGAACATCATTACAAATTTCCAGATACAGGCTGAGAACAAATGAACACACAAAAGCAAAATTAATACTTTTACTTAGTGTATTGGTCAAAGATGAATAAATAGTTCCTGTTTTTACCAATATTCCTTTGTCATTTGTTCAGAAGTTCACTTGATCTCTCCTCATCAACAAGATCTTATTTCTATTTCATATGGCCATTTCCCTGTAGCCATAAATCAAGAATGGCTCTGTTAAACCAAACAGATCAGATTAGATACAATAATAATAATAATGATAATTAAAAAAAAAAAAAAAAAAAAAAAAAAAAAAAAAACAGAAGAATCAGACCTTGTGCTGACTGGGAAAGAACCTCTTATCAGATCTGCCCTGTTAACTTTGCAGGAGAAATGCTTGTTTGTCCTAGAGAACAAAAGCAGCATAAGCACGCAGAACACAGTACTGCCTTCCAAAATGTAGAAGCAGCCCAAGGCACCCTCCAGGGGACATACAGTTAGTTGTTGCCTGAGTGCACATGCAGCATCCATGCCACAACAGGCCCCTGTGCTTCAGCAAAGGCGGCAAGGGATTGAAGGTTGCAGTGTAGGTAATAATAATAGAATGCTACCAGAGAACCATGCATATCTTTTTCCACCAATGGTTTGTGACCCATAATTTTGTTTTTTATTGCCCTCATAACTGATTTTTGCTTCATCTTAGGATGCAGACATTATACATATGCAACCTGAACAGTTTGTGTCAAACTCGTTAGTCTGGTGCAACTCCCATCTTGCAGCTCCTGCACTGAACCAAGATTGTCAGACCGATCCATCCTCACCAAAACATCTCCCCCCTCACCCAGCTACCCAAGCAGCAAGCTGTGCGAGACCAGAGTGCCCCAAAATCTTTTGAAATTTGAAAATGTGCCAAATATTTCCCTAGCAACAGTGAAATTCATGTTCGCAGGAGTGAACTCGGGAGATTTCACACATCACTCAGAAGAGCTAGTTCAGGATTTCTGAAATTCTGGTGGTTGTTTTTTTGTTCCCTGCCATTTCTTGAAGTATTTTTCATGGCAGCTTCCCACCATACTCCCTCCTTTGGTCAACCACTGGGGAAATGACTCATGATACTGACATTTGAGACTCTTCCATATCCTGCTAGAGGATTCCCCCACATACAGACCATGTTCATTGTGAGCACAATGGCAAACTTTAATCAGAAGCAACTCACTCACACAAGTACCCTCAGTGGTTAGGTTCACTCACACAAGTACCCTCTGGTGTTTGTGCCTCGCCTTGCAACATCTTGCTGTTCATCCAACCCTAGCTTCCTTGTCTTTTTTTCCTTCGACAAAGGCCTTTCTGCTTAATATTAGTTGAATTAAGCACCCTTTGTACTAAGAGCCAAACTCATAGGTTGCCAAATCCATCTTTTTTAAAACAGCATTTACAAAGGTAATGTGAGGGAGATACTGTAGTATAGAATATCTTCCAAACTGCTTTCAACTCTTCCACAGTTCACTTCTCTTTACCATGTTAGCACCACTGAGATCACCACTGCTTCTTTAAGGGTTAATGCCCAGCCATGTTTTGGCAGCATCCCAAGCAAGCACTCCCCACTGGGAAATAATTAGATGGGCTTGATCCTAGATATTTGTACCTCCTGTTTCTTCCGCTACCAAAAAAACTTTCTAGACCTCTGTTTGGGGAGCTGAGCCAAGTCCATTCTCAGCTCCTGAGAGGGAGGAGAAGAGTCTGCTGCTGCAGTTGGTAAGTTCCTGCTTGCCACTTCTTCTCTCCATGCTGTGAAGGAAGTCAATAGGCAGCAGGAAAGGAATAGGCTGGAAAAGGGAGGGGGCCTGTGCAGCAGGTCCCCACCCATCTTTCCAACACAACTTACAAAACTCAAGAGCTAGGAAAAAAAGCAGACCTTATTTGCTCTCCAGTGATAAAAGGCCAGTTTGTTTATAGTTTGAGGGCCAGCTACTGCTAGGGGTGGTGTATGCAGCTTCAAAGCAGTCTAAGCTGGCAGCTGAGTAAGCAGAGAGGAATTCTTAGATGAACCAAGAGCTTGGAAATATTGCCTTGCAGGCAGTGCTATTTTTACCAGAGTTCAGACAATTAAACAAACTAGATCATGTTATAAATATTAAAAGTTTTATAGCTGGCTGTGTGATAAATTCCTGTAAAGTCCCTTGGCCTTAATTTAAGGAAGAGAAGGGTAGACAGGCAAATGGAAGGGAAATAATAAATTTTGGATATCAGTTATTTTTCCTACATACTCAGTTATACCAACTCCCATAAAACAAACAAACAAAAAAACTGAGACACACACAAAATATTTTTAAATTTCCACATCTTCAATGGGTCATTCAGTCAGTTTGGGGCAGACCGTCTGAGCAACCACCTTATGTGCAAGTCCTTGTTCATGTTTTGTAGAGAGACATTCAAGACACCCCCCCCAGTTGCTCTATGAGAACCTATAACACATTTGAACAACTGATCTTGCAACAGAACAACCACTGAAGACGCAGGTGCTAAAGTTTGGTTGATCATTTCACAGGGGTGAAAATCCTTAGTTCCATTACTATTCAGTATTCTTCATAAGGTTATTATCCATAACACAGAAGAAGGGATTTCTTAAAGTTGCTGTTCTTACCCGTCTACAAAGCCTTGTGGATTGTTTGTGACCACATACTTTTATTAACTTTCACTGAAAACAAGTGAAGACTGCTTTAGAAATATTTGCACTGGAAGCAGCTAATGGAAGAAGGAAGAGGAAAATAAGTAGCACTAAGAAGCATGTAGCCACTTGGAAAAGCCATTAAACATACGTATCACTTAAAGCCATGGTATTTTCTATGGCTTTTAGTCAATATTTTCCAAACCAAAAAAACCTCTAAGCAAAGATAGCAAGGCTCTGCCAGAGTAGCTTCAAATACTTGGGGATGAGTTGCAAACACAGCCCACTGCTTCTTTGTGACAACCTCTGTGGGTTGGATCCAGGAGCTCCCACACTGACCCATTCATCTTGAGAGACAGTCCACTTGCTGCAAGAAAAATAATAAGGAACTAAGTCATCTTGCTTACAGTGGACCTGTACAATGGAGATGGTTACCTTTGATTCTTTGGCTGTGACCTAGCTGCCAAACTGCCACATTGCCTGGGGAGCTTCCATCCTCACCAGAGGCCAAGGAACAAGCAGGAACTGGAGTCACAAATCAAACCAGGGATTTTCCTGAAAATCAGCTCTGTACCTCACCTGTTCTGTGGTTAATTCTTCCATCTCCATACCCAGTTTAACAAAACATTTAAGCACTAAAAGATACCTTTGCCCTCTCCCAAAAACGTGCAAAAGATTAACTCCACTTCAGGGGCAAAGCCAGAGGTTTACATTATCCTAAGTAACAACTGAGGTGGCCTCACAAGGAGGCTTAAAAATAAATGTTTACATCCATTCCATGTCTTGCTAAAACAAACACATCTCTCCTACCAGCAGGAACTGGAGGACACCCAAGGGTCTGGAGTTTCCCCCTCACAGAGTACTTAATTCTCATTTTTCTTCCTATTGGCAAAATACATGCAACAGCCAACCTTTGCTTGTTTCATATTTCACACATATAATGAAAAAAAAAATCACAACTTCTTAAAAATTACACTGACCCAACAACATGATTTTCAAATCTGACCAACTACTTCTGGACCAGGTCCAGCGAAATCCAATCTAGCTAATCTTTTGGGCCACTGTGTGAGGCCCAGCAGGAGTTGATACAATGCTGCTAGCAGTTACCAGCTACCGCAAAAGGCAACAAAACCGCTGGCTACACACATGAGAGCCGGGTTCATATTGTGCAGGTATAGGATGGACAAGGCTCACTATTTTAAACTAATGCTGCAGCAACATGGGCAGTGGAATTTGGGAAACTATGTAGACAGCAGCTTGACTGCTTACATCATGCATCTAACAGCTCAAGTGCCACGTGTGGAGCTATATATATATATATATAGATAGATATAGATATAGATATATATATATATATATATATATATATCTACACTGAGTAACTGCCCTTGTCTCATTCTCCAGCACCACACACATGTAGCAGTAGAAACAAGCATGCACAGAAGAAACTTGTGTGGGCTGTCTTCTCCATAGAGCTGCTGCTATGCTGCTGACAGGGTGTTCGACAAGGACACCCATCCACATTCAATTTAGCTCTGCTCCTCCCTCTTCCTTCTTTGAACTGAGCCTTTTTGGACTGCTCTTTCTGCATTTTAGTTTAAGGCTTTAAGAGCTCCTTTAAGAGCACTTTATGGCTTGCAATACAACAAAAGCATCAGTATGCGATGGCCCAAATCTTAAAATCACGTGCAAAGAAAATTTAAACTAAAGAGAAGAAGCCACATCACTTCCCAGTTTTACAGACCAACAAAATCAGTTTACTTCAAAGGACTCATAAGGCATAAGCCTTTCTAATTCATGCTACAAGATGTAGCATCAAGATCCCAGTTACAGCCTGATGAAAAGGTTTAAGTTGGCCTATTTAGGATGTGGCTACATGCACAGACCAGTTTGTGACGATCACCTGTGATAAAACAGGAAATAAGATTTGTATACAAGTAGTTTTCATACAGAGAAAATTCTTTACCCTCTCCAACTCTGAAGGAAGTCAACTTCACCATCTGCTTCCTGGCTTGGAAAAGTTCAGATTTTTTTCTTCTTTCAGCTCAATGAACGCTCAGCTTGTATGGATTGTTTTCAAAACCACCTGCTTATGAGAAGGAACACAGAATCTATTCACCAATTAATATAAACTCAATACTCTTTTCAACTCTACTGGTCATCCAGAATCCATACACAGGTTAATTTCACTATCCATAGCAGCAGAGGAAACACGTGGCTTTAAGAATTGCCCTAAACTCTCTCCACGAGCCATTGGAATTAGTTTTTATATCTTATTTCCTCTTGCACATTACTATCTAGAATAATATTTTCTCATAATGTTTATATATGGAAACACCCACGATATTGCCTTGCAAATACTCTGCAGGCTAAAAATGAAGCCTGCTCAATATTTTTGAAGCGTACATTCCTGAAACAGTGTATCACTATACACATAACAGAAGTATCAAATATTTTTATTTCTGTGGTGTTTACATATATATATATGTGTGTGTGTGTGTGTGTGTATTTTTTCCCCCCAATGAATCATGTCATTCTGCCACTGTACCAGAGCACTCAGAGCAGAATACTGTGTGTGTGGTACTGTACTAAATATGTATCTGGCTACACATGTTGCACTCATTAGGAAAGTGAATCTAGGCATAGCTTTTATTATCACACATACACATACTTATCTTAATTACCAAGAGATGAGCCAAGTTTCTGCATAACAACAGTTTTTAACTTGTTACATACCTTTTTTCTGAGATTAAGCCAGCAATGACTCCTAGCTGTATCTTTTTTCCTTCTCCAGAACTACAGAGAACCCTCCATATTCACCGCACAGAGTACAGACTTAAGTGATCACAAACTTACAAGTTTAATTTCTTTTGCCAAGAGTCTTTTGGAGTTAAGACTTCCCAGATGTTTCACCTCACTTTTTAATTAATATGCTTCAAAGCAGTGACTAGGAAAAATTACTACAGAAGTACAGAATAGATTTCACCATTCCTAGATGAGATTAAAATGCGGAAGGAATTATCTGAAAAAGTTGAGTTATTAACATTTCTCCATATACCAAATCTTCTAACAGGAGTCATTACTGCAAAGAAAAACAATCCCATTCAGGCATATTACAACATTCATTGCTACAAGTCTTGACTGCATTTTAAACCATCCTCCCAAACTAACAACAGCATTTCTCCAAAATGATAGTACTAAACGATCTGTGCCATGTTGCTATTTGCTAAACATCAGTTTCTTAATATCTCGCATTATGCACAAAGATAGAGAAGATCAGGTGTTTTAATCTTTATTCTTTACTAAGGAAAACAGGTCACATAGGAAAACAAACCATTTCAAGTATAGTACTTATCATAGAAAAGTAAAGTTTGCTCTTAAACGCGTTTTCTATTGTTCCCTGCTTTGCATGTTGGCCTTCCTACACTGATACTCATCTTTTCCCTTGTAGATGCTAGTAAGAATAGAGTCTGCTCCCATAAGTCTTTCAGCTGCACTTATGCCTCCCCCCCACCCAACCTCATGTTTTCAAACCCAGGGAAACAGCCACATTTTAAGTCACTCTGTTGGACAATCTCTTCACGTAAATGAAGTAGTTGTATTAGAACTTTACAAGAGATGGATGAAGGAGAGAGTCAGGAGGTATGAAGGGCATACACACATCCAATATCTACTATTCATATCATAACTCAGAATAGCTTATTATTACTGAGAATATATATTTGAGCTTTTACATCGGGCTATCCAAGAGGAAAAATACCTCTCTTCCAAAGCCAAAAAAATGCCATCTTCCCAGAGAAAGACTCCTACATATCATACACTACATAAAAGGGTTTGAGGCATACAGTGAACACTAAGCAATACTTGCATACAAAAATATCAAGATGACATGGTAACTTCGTAGAGCACAGAATGAATTCACAGTAGCAAGGATGTAGCTTTTGCAATAAAAGCTGATTTATGGGGTTCTGCTACATTTATTTTGTGTACATACACTCCAATAGCCAAAGGCCCATCAACAGTGATGCATAAAACTCAAGAGGGGAAAAAATCAAACATACAAAAAAGCCCACCAACATTATTTACTTTTTTAATTGGAAAACATACATGACTTAAGTGAAAACCACTTCACGGTTCTCAGTGATCTTAGCTAACTTGCAGTGGAAACAATAATAGAACTTCTTGTAATTTCCAGAAAAGTATCCATTTCCCATATTCACAAGAGCCAGACAACTTTTGCTGTTGATGACTGACAAAAGGTAACATTCAGTACTTCAAGTCAGCATGATCAGAACACTGGAGCATGAAGAACAGAATATATAGTTAAGTTTTTCTTTTTTTGTTTGTTGACATTTTTAAAGCTTGTACTTAGGCAACAAAATATTTTGAAAAGTGTCACTGCCTAAAAGCTTATGAATTCCTCCATTTCTCATAGATGAACTGATTTAAAGCTATTTGCTAGATTACACCAAACTGCAAGATAACCTAACCAAATGAAGGAATCAAACTTGAGTTTTTCAGTGTTTTGAAAATATGCTGAGGAGGATCCTAAGATACCAAGTACTTCTATGGTTTCTCCCTTATCAGCATGTGTGAATGTATACACCAAGTTGCATCCTTCCCCAGTCAGGCGTGTTAATTTGAACTGGATTAGTATTGCTTATTCCAAACAGTTCAATCAATTTGGGGCTGGACAACATAGTGCCTAAAACACGTTTGAAAAAAAAGTCAAAGTTTGAGCCCTCTTCTCCAAGGCAAGACTAAAACTGGTCTAGGTTTCAACTGCACTGCAACTGTGTTTGCCTGTGCCCCTTCTACAAACATCATGCCAGAGGTGGAGAAGAGTTACACAAGACTACCATACTATCATCTTCTAGGATCAAAGAAGTCCATCCAAACCAGCCCTCACTTAAATCACCAGTGAGAAACAACCAAACGTAATTAATTCAGAACTGAATTTAACACCATGTCTCTGCAGGGTTGCGGCACAATTTCAAGAACATGTTGCAGGAGAAAGGTTATATCTTCATAACCAGAATTGTGGTATCTTTTTAATACTCATGTTATCAAGTACAATTCCTGCCCCAGTCCAAAGTGCAAACTAGTGTTTAAGATCCCTCTTTCCCCACTAATTATTAATTACAAATTTGACTTCTTTTCTTTAGTAAAACCAAAGAAGGAAAAGCTGTTGGCAATATAACATCTACGAAAATAGTCTTAAAATTAGTGGAGAATACTAAAGACTTTCCTTTTTCTTTCATTTGACTAATTCATGCACAGTACCGCAGACAGGAAGGTACAAACTCTGTTTGAGTAAAAAAAATATACAACTATATTTAACATTTAAATTAAACACAACTGTTTGCATACGAACAATCTTATGTACATTCAATTTTAAACAATACCTCTTTAATATCCTCGTCTTCTGTTAAACAAGTTTTATTTCTCCCAAAATACCCAATGCTACTTTAAAATTCTGGAGAGGATAAAATTGAGCTATAATTAAAATAGCAAGATATCTTACAATTGTAATGTATCATAGCACATACCTTTCATAAAAACCTCACGCATCTTTCAAAAACTGATCCATTGTAAAATTCTCCTGAGTCCAACAGGACTGTCTTTAAAAGATTACTTTGGTTAACAGCAAATCATTCTTAAACAATTAAGGAAAAAATATATTCTTTTACCACCTCTACAGATGCATCTCCATGGCATATTGTAACAATCCATACATCTTTACGGATGAACACTTCAGCTGTTCTGTGCACTTTATTTGTACTGTGTTTTCAATAACAAAGATGATAAATCAGGTTGGACATATTTACAATTAAACTAGTCCAACTTGCAAACACCTCTAGATAAGAGATCCCTCTTCCTAAGACTTTGCTCAGATCTTGGGCGTCAGAGAAAGAATTGCAATGCTACTTCTTCATCCTCACAGGCTTGATCTCATGCAACAAGATCTTGCAACATATTGCTAAGTGGTACCAAACTTCTCTTCTTCCTTGCCTATCCTGATCAGGAAAGTAACACAACTTTCACCGAGCCCTATATATTATGATGTCCAGCCAGTCACATCAGCCTCTGAGCATTCAGACAAATGAAGTGCCACTGGAATTCACCATAATACAAAGGTTTCCTCTGAACAGTAATAATAGCAATGCAGATTTCAGGTCATGTGGTCTCTATATCACCAAAATTTTACTCGTTTCCCAGGGAACAAACTCCCAACTTTTGGCCATTAACAAGAACTTTATCTTTCTTTCCTCCTTGCACTGCACAACCCTCTGATGCATCAAAAATTACAAACAAAAAGGCAAGAATATAGGATTCTCCAGGAAAAGAACACTGCATTAGTCGCTATGCGTCAGTTAAGCTGAAAAGCAGAGAAGTCTGACTGATGAACCAAGGCACTTGGGTAACCATCCTGTGATCAACAGTCAATGAGTCAACAATTTAAGCCTTGTTATCCAACTGACCAGTAGTGAGGGCTCTGCAGAGGAAGATTTTGTGGATGGTGCAGAGGACTTTTTAGCACCTTCCTCTTGAAAAGGAATTGTTGCACTGTTGTGGAGGTCTGTATTCATAAAACACCTGCTGCCTCGAATGTAATCCATTCCCCTCACTAACTGCTTCTCGGACATGGGCCGTGAAAAGGGGTGTTGTGTGGAGGGACTTTCTTCAATGATTGGGGGTATCCTTTCATTACTGAAGTACCTGCAGAGGACATCTTCACCTGTGGGAACAGAAGGAAGAAAAGCAACTATTGCTGGTTTCAAAACAACTATTATTCCATTCATATTTTTCATTTTTATAATGATCCTTAGAGACACCAACAGCACTTCCCAGATTCTGGTTACCTTTCATAACACACCTGGACACAAACAGCTGTCAATAAATGACACAATGCTTTTTTTTTTTTTTTTTTTTTTTTAAGCATTTAGCACACTGACTACATTGACTAACATTGTTAAATACCAGATTCTCTCATTCGCACACTGTAAGAGCCAATATAGACTGCCTTCATGTGAACCATAAGCCAGACCTAGAAAATCTCTTTGTGATATTTCATTCAAGGTGTTGTAGGTCAGGCATGAATCCATATGCATGCAACTATCTTAAAAGCTACAAACATTACTTTAAACAACAGAAATTAATCTTGCAGATAAGAGTGTAAGCACCTCCTTGGTTTTGATTACTGATTTGTGATGCTTGCTTGTTGTTTTTTTTTTGTTTTGTTTTGGTTTTTTTTTGCTTGTTTGTTTTTTTAAACTCTTCCCTAGATTGCTGAACATCACTGCTGCTAGATACTGCTGCTAGGTTCATTCTGTGTGTTAACAACAAGCAAGTTCAAAAAAAAAAAAAAAAAAAAAGGTTAAAAAAAAAAGCCCAGGATGTGGTGATCATCCTGAGAGGCTAGCTACTTAGTGTGTTTCTAATATCCTTCCATGTTCTTGCTTCTTGTTATCAGCTTCTACTTTTGTAAAAATAGAATTTCCCATCTATTTTTCCTGGAATTACACATTCGTTTTCATAATTGATTTCAAGAACAAACTGAAGTCATCTTACTTATTTCCCACTATAACAGAATTTGTAGTATTTCAGATATAAGGGAGTGAGTAGGAGGGAAGACAAGGGCATTGCAGGAAAGAAAAAAGCCATCTAATCTGACATCAGCTTGTGTCTTACCCCTCCTGTGGAATCATCAGAATGTTGTTTTTTAACCAGCAGCAAAAATTAGCTCCTAAAAGGTCCTACACTCTACTTCTGAGGAAAAAAAAAAAACTGCTTCTACAACAGCTTTCTCAGTAAGCTAACCAAAGACTGATCAAAAAAGCAGCTTTTTAGTAAATCAACCAGATCCTCCCTTGCAAAAGAAAGGGAAAAGTATGTAAAAGAAAAAATAGTAAACCTGTAACGTAAGGAGACAAGTACATATCTGCAGTAGTCATTCTCAGACTATTTTTCACATTCACATAAATTTTTAGATCAAAAAACAAAGTTTGAGCCTCAGCACTGAACAAGCTCACAAATTTCACAACCACCATCTGGCATTCCTGTTTAAAACAGTCATCTTGGATCAGTTCAGCAGTGTACAAATGCTATTCCTTCAGTCCTAATTTAGGCAGTTCATCCAAACAAGATCCCAGAGAGGGATCTACTAAGAGGATGACACCTAAAATCTTGCCTTTTCTTCCTGGTGCTCGTGGCCTTGAGAAGGGTTCCGCAGCTCCTATCCAACTGCCATCAGCAGGCATTGATAAGGGACGAGGTTTTCCTGAAGGCAACAGAGTGAAGGTTATGAGGAATTACATTAAGTTTGGAGAACCCATGTTTAAATTTATGCTTTTCACAGTTAAGCAAAGGGAGCAAGATACAGCAGAAATAAATATTTCAAGATACTTTAACCAATAGAATACAAGAAAGCATTCTGCTGAGATCAAAACACCTAGCTATACCCTTGTTCATTTACAGTGGCAATGGACATAATGACCACAAGTTATAACCACTATACATGTGGAAACAGACAGGAAGGGCATCAGTGCCCAGTTGAATGACATTCATTAAAGAAACAACATTTAAGTGAAATTATTCTAGCTGTAGAATTGAAGCATTTATCAGAATATCAATAGTGAAAGAGTCATGAACTTACCATATGACTGTGTTTTTTCTCTCATCTTGGCTGGCAATATATTTGCTTCCATATGATATCCAGGCAACTGATCAGAATCAGCAATAGTAAACCTTCTCCTTCGACTTTCCTGATCCAGAAAAGAATTGGGAGACTCGGCACCCTTGGATCCAAATAATGGATGACTGGGTTTGCTGCTTCCTCCATATAGAAAACTCCCCTTTTCATCTCTGAAAGGATAGTTTGCTTCAATTAGCAGCTTAAAAGGAATTTTACTCTGCAAGCATGAGTAGGTTTGAAAGATATTTTCTAGCCCACAGTCATGCCCCTGATAATGGGCATTATGCTGCACACATGCTGAAGAAAAAAAAAATAGGTCAAGTGATGAAAGGCTTCATTAAACATATTCACCAAGAAGAAGAGAAAGTTATCCTCTTCATGGCAGTTCACCTTTAACAAGCCAGTAATTTAACAGAGAAGTTTAGAGGTTTCTTTAAGTACTAACCCTAGAAAGATCTATGAGAATAAGACCTTTAGGCCCTAAGGGTATCAAAACTCCCAGTTTACTGCCTGGTCAGTAAACAGCTCTGGCAGAGGAATGCATCCACAGGTTTATCCTAGTGGTAGTGACAAGATGCAGTGTCTCCTTTGGAGGGACTATGCTTTCCTATAATGTTAAGAGGCTGATAACTGACGCAGGACATTCATCTAGTTCTCCATACAGAAGTGGGACCCCCTTGAGAATTTCAGTAGTAAATTCATAGTATACATAAATGATTTTGAGCAATTTCTGCAGGACTTCCCTTCCTAGATCCAGATCTCCTTCCACAGATCTTACATTAGAAGCACCCATTTTCAGAACCAGTCCCAGTTAAAATTTTTTAGAAGAAAAGGCACCCCTCCAACTTAGGATTTTCTTCTTTTTTTTTTTTTTAAAATCCCCTTTCCCACATAGAGTATGGTCGTGCTTGAAGCAACTACCCAAGACAGGCAAAAAAAAATCATCATTAAGTATGTACACAACCCAGTATTGACATTTTTTCCAATGCTAGATCTCAGTGAATAGGAAGAAACTACTTATGGAGATTTGCAGACCAGAAATTACACGTAAGTGCTATACCACCACCATGTGTAAGCAGACAGCTCTCCTACAACACCACCATGTGGAGAATGCAACCTGGGGAGGACGGTTACTGCTCTCTTCTCAGTGCCAACAGTAAGTACTGGACCAGAAAAGGTCCACATCGGAAAAGGAGAAGAGGATGATGGGGGCACAGGACAAAAGTGACCACACAAATGTCTTGCAATTTTAAAAGAGCAGCAAAACAGGTAGAGGTGCAGTTAAATAACCAAACACAGTGAGAGAGCTGTCCTTTTTCCTCTTCCTGACTGCCACACTTTACTTAAAGGTTGAAGTCAAGTAGTAGTCCCCATGAGCCACTACCTTTTCCTGCATCACCTAGGAAAAGTTTCCCAGCTCATACTGTTACACCCTTTCCTGCCAACAGGATTCAGATCCAAAAGGTGTTTGTAGCTACATGTAATTATGTGATTCCTCAGGAAAAATCTAAGTAAACAAACCAACCACATGCACCTAATTCACCAATACATTTAAAATGTAATGATGCAATGCTTTGATTCTGTGATTAAAGAGACCAAATCAATCTAAATTGAGTTAAATCTTTACACTTGTTTTTCCACTAAGAGACTTTTTTTTTTTTTTTTTTTTTTTTTAAATAATTAAGAATTGAGCATACATAAACATGAAAAACAGGGAGAAAGCAAGTCAAGGTCAGTCCAACTTCAGACCCTTAATTTGCAGGCAACCTTCCCCTGCCCTGTACTGCCCTGAAGACTACAGTAGTACAAACTCTGTCTCCAGTTCAGGCCTTACATGACAGGAGACAAGCACTCCTCCCATACAAGTCCTGTAGCAAAAGGTCAGCCAAGTTTCTGTGCAGAATCTACGTGTATATAGAGTGTCAGGCCAGGTCAGGAAGCATTCCCCGCCTGGAAATCCTTTTCTCCACTGCTTTCTCAGGTCAGGTGGAAGGGTTCTGGCATTAGTCAATGAGAACTTAAGAACAAACAACAGTTAGCCATACCATAACCTTCCCCCTTTGTACACACAGATCTCCATTTTTATAGTTTACACCATAGGGGAAAAAATGAGGTGGAGTGAACTGACTCTCCCTTCCCTTCAGTGGGAACATTCCTGTGTTATATAATTTGCAAGTTTAACAGTTTAGAACAAGTTCTTTTCAATCCTAAGTATCTTAATAGTTACTGAACTTGCTAAACACAGCAGTGGAAAAAATGACAGAAAAATGACTTCCTGGTATGCACAGTCACATTTAAACAAAAGTAAAAACATAACTCCACAACAAAACAAGGGACAACATCCATTTATGTTCTGGGAATAACTGATCTACAGAAGACAAAACAATCTTCTAACAATAAAAAAATTACTATTTTGATCTGGTAGTTTATGCATTTAAGCACAAGCTTAAATCTTAGGTATTCAAGCAACTAAATGAAAGTATGCAATCTGCATTTTCAAACTAATTTTTACAGAGCTCTAACTGCAAACTAGTCCATCCCAGGCTGGATGTGGCTTTAGGCAGCCTGGTCTAGAGGCTGGTGACCCTGCCCAGGGCAGGGAGGTTGAAACTAGATCACTGTGGTCCTTTTCAATCCAGTCTATTCTATGATACAATTTGGTGAAACCAACTCAGAAACAAATATAATAAAGGAGGTTTTGTTCAGTACATTCAATGCATGTTTATTTACATACCGAGGAGAATATGGAACAGCTGGTGGAGGTGGTATGTATAGATCTAAAATGGCTGGCTTCTCCTTTTTCACTGAGGTGTCCATGGTACTTTCTGGAGACTGGGTTGAAGTTGGTGGAGGACTGGTCTGAAACGTTAGATAGCTATCAGACATCTGTGCATTTATCATCCACTAAATATATAATTATACCATCAATGGTACCATTTCATACTTGTATAATTAATATGTTGCGTGTTTTGTTTTGCTTTTTTACCTTTTTTTTTTCCTCCTCATTTTGGTTTGTACTGCAGTCCTTCTACATAAATCCTACCACAAGCAGAATGCATTTCTTACAGAGTATTTTACTCCCTTCAGCTCTATTTCTCATGTAAACTCCATAGACAGGAAATGCAACAGACAAAACCTACTTTTTTATTTTTGGATCCATTACAATAATGTAATTTATTAAGTCTACGCATAGTCCATAGAACTTAAGTCAGTACATACTACATTTATTCCATACAATCCAAAATCTGCTTCACGAACACTAGCAGGAATACAGTAAAGTTTACCAACAATTTCATCAGGTGATAAAAGGAAGCAAAGGAAAAATACATTTGTTACTGCTCATCTAAGCAAGTTTAGCATTTGATCTTTGTAACTCACTGCAATCTCCCTGTCAGGATCTTGTCTACCTTTAGGAGAGCAAAGGTGCACTCTTTCCCATTCCTACACCTTTTTTTTCCCCTCTTTTTTTTTTTCCCCCCCTAACTCTGATTATATGACAGACATCATGCCACAAAAACAAAATACACGCATTAGAGAAAAGAAAGTGGAGGGGACTGGGAGAAGAGTCAAGTATACATTCTGCACCCATCCTGAAAGAATCTGCATGCACTGAGACTTAAGATATCCACTAATGTAACACAGGTTGCTAAGTTATCCTTACAGCTGTGGGAAGACATGTCAGAACAGAAGTAGGAATGGGAATTCTCTCTGGTTTTCTTCATTGCAGGTGATCAGTTTAGATTCAATTAGGATATTTTCTTCCAAAAGCATTAAGTCCTAAGCTTTCTTAACCATTCTGGGGAATAGTTAGGTTAAGAAATGGTTATTAAAGAGTTATGAACACCAGTTTTGCTGTCTATTACTGAACAAGCAAATTATCCAACAACTAAATGATATTTAAAGAAGTAGTTTAAACAACTTCTTAAAAGAAAAACCTCAGTCATTCCCCACTCTTCATCAAGCTAAGAAGAGGATAAGTATATACTGGATAGTCAAAGTTATTTCAACAACAAAAAACTACTATGCTACATAGAAGAAGCCTTTAATATTCTTTACTGATGAATTCCATACATATCAGAAGTTTCACCTCAAGTAAATACTTCCAATGGCATGCTGATTAAAAAGGTCAACACACCTAGTTCCCTTTGGGTATCAAGAAGGGCATTAACTGGCTAATAACATTTTCGCTTTTATCTAGGGATCAAAAGATGACAACCATTTCACATAAACCACCTTAACCTACACTCAAACACGAGCAACTGGGAGCATTTCCAGTATTTCTCTCTTTCAAATTAAAAAAATACATTAAAAAAAAATAAAAATAAAAATAAAAAAATAAATCCACAGACATCACAGGTCTGTCAGAAGCCCATTACCTGCACCAAGGGTGGCTTCCAGCGCAGGTTCTTCAGTGGAGCAGGAGTGAAGTGGAAAGAGCCGGTTGGACGTTTCTTGAGAAGCAGCCTAACTCCAGCAGGATTTTCTCGCAACTTTGCCACCAGATTTTTTAGTTGCCACCCAACCTTTTAAAGAATAAATGACATCTTTAACTTGATATTGCTTTTCAAAAAGTGAATAAACAAACAATCCCCCCTGGTAAGTCAAACTCTGATTTTCAGTGAACCTAAAAAAAGATACGAAAAAGCCAGAATTGAAAAAAAAAAAAATTACAAAACACTTTTTTATAGGACAGCTTTAGGAGAACAAGTATAAGAAAAAGCATGCAAGGGCTTTCTGTTACTTACCACAGTTTGTTGGTTAACCTGGATCACCTCATCACCAGCATGAATCTTCTGAGATCTATCAGCAGGGGACTACAAAGAAGAAAACAGGATTACGTGCCTCAGCAGGCTCTCTTGTCCCTCATAACAATTCCCACAAGACTAAGTTAAAGGTTGTATCTGTGATGCAGAACATCACTGAAAATTTCCACAAATCGCATTACATAAATTGATGACTTAAGAATTCTAAATTAATTCATCTTGGGATTTTTTTTATTTTTGTTTTTTTAATACTAAGGGTACTTAGAGGGTAAGGGAGAAAGCAAAGACTACGTGCCACTCAAACTGTACTTCATTCCTAAAACTGTCTTCACTGTCCTTTTTGTCTCCAGTTTGTACTGCAGTTCCAGACAGCATTATCTGAGCTGCAGGAGACAGTCAAAAGACTGTGTACTATCAGAGTGGCGGAAATGGAGATAGACAGCTGGAGTAAACATGCAACTTACACTGAATCCACAACCCGGGGCCAAAAGCCCTCAATTCCCACCATCAGCACAGTTAGAAGGCAAGCCAATAGTGATGAGAAACGGCTAATTGCCCCAAGAAAGAGTAGCAGGAGAAAAAAGCCTGCCTCAAAGTCTGAATCACAAAGCAGTTCTGCAGACTGAGGAGAAAAACGAACCTGTAACAGGTAAGGTCTGAGGAAGGTAGCCAGATGAGCTTTCCACTGCATAACAACCACTACAACTACGGAAATGCAATAAGTGATAGTGGTGGGTGATTCTCTCCTTGGGGGCACAGAGACATCCATTTGTGGTCCTGATCCACTATCTAGAGGGGTCTGCTGCTTGCCAAGGGTCCACATCAAGGATGTGACAGAGGTTGCTAGACCCTGTATGCCCCACTTACTACTACCCACTGCTGCTGTTTCACATAAGCACCAGTGACACAGCTGAGAATATGAAGAGGGACTACAAGGAGCTGGCAGAAGCTGTGAAGAACTTGGGAACAGAAGTAGCTTTCTCACCAATCCTCATAGTTAAAGAGATGGAGAGGGAAAGGACTGATAGAATTAAGAAAATAAGTGCTTCAGGGAGCGGTGCCATGAACAGGGCTTCGGCTTCTTATGTCTTGGAACTAGCTTTGACAAATCTGGTAAACTTCATCCAACCAGATGAGGTTTATCTTTCAGAGAAGGGGAGGAGCATCTTTGGCAACAAGCTCGCCAATTTAGTCAGGAGGGCTTTTAACTACAGTTGCTGGGGAGGCTGGGGTGAGAGGATCCTCATTCCATCCCCCTTCAAGGCTGATGACACTAATGGATGCTCTGAGCCTGGAGTTGGATCACAGGTCAGGAAAACAGCATCTGCAGAATAAGGGAATAATTGGTTAATCAACCTCCCAAACCTTGAGTTTGGGAGCCAAACTCAAACACCTGTGCACTAACACATGGAGAACAAGCAGGAAGATTTACAGATGTGGATGTACCTACAGAGCTTTGATGTCACTGACATCACGTAGACACATGGGAGGGCTCCCATGAGTGGAAAGTAGCAATAGACAGGTATAAATTCCCTAAGAAAAATAAGCAAGGGAGAAGGAAGAGGAGTGTTCTGGTCTACGTCAATGACCAGTTGAAGCATATGGAGCTCCACCTGGGGATGGATGAGGACCTGACAGAGAGCATATGGATTAAGGCTAAAGGGAAGGCATAGGGAGGAGCCATCATAGGGGAGCCTGCTACAGACCACCCGGCCAGAAAGGTCAAGTGGATGAGACAGAAAGAAGCAGCTTCACGGTCACAAAATATGGTCCTTATGAGGGACTTCAAACCCTCCGTTATCTGTTAGAAGGACAACACAGCAGGGCATCAGCAATCAAAGAGGTTCCCCAAATACTTTGACAATGGGCTTTGAAAAACCTGGTCTAGTGGAAGAAATCTCAGTTTATAGCAGGGGGACTGGATCTAAATGATCTTAAAGGTCCCTTTCAACTCAAACCATTCTATGATTGTGAGAGAATTACAAGAGATTACTTCTGTTCTAACATAGGATTAATCTTAAATGCAGTTTTCAAATTTATATTATTTCAAAACATAACAATACATTAATATTTTGAATATACAAGCCCGAGGACTAGGAACTCTCCAATCCACAAAAGACGATTGTTCCACTTCTCTTTGCTTTTCCCTAATTTAAGAGCTATCAACTTCAATGTTAAATTATCTGCCTGTATCATTAAGACCGACAGATAAAATATATGCCTATATACATCCAAGCGTGTTTAAACAGATATTTGAAAAACACCATAAAATATCTTTTTCTTGGAACAAAAAGCAAGTCCTGGGTACTGATTAGCAAGGAACAGATGAATGTGTCAATATTTACTCAGATTTATCTAGGGCTGGTGCCATGCACCACCTATTGCTGCAGTTACTAAAACCAATCTGTTTCCATTACACAGCAATTATGAATTGCCTTGGCAACACTCAAGAGCACAGGTATGCCAGGCTGGCACCCTGCAGTGCTTCTGCAGCCGATTCCCATTTCCCCTACTCAAGGCATAACAAATTGGTGGCACGCCAGCTCTCCCTCATGATGCAAGAGTGAAGCAGCTGGGTAAAGGACTCTCTCCTTGTTACAACTTCAGAGCTGAAGTGATTTTTTTTTTTTTTTCATTAAAAGGAACTGTAGCAATAAACTATGTAATGGGAGAAGATGACATGATGGAATTTACAGGAACCTACAGTTATCAAGAGTAACACTATTTTTTTCATTGTCTTCTTGATTCCTCTGAAAGGAAATGCCTCTGTGGAAGGCCACATATACCATGATTCAACCAAGACCATGAAAAATTCTGATCAACTGTTGAGCTGTGGAAAACAAGACTCATATCAAGCTGTCCTTTGGATGACTGACACCCTAGCTGTGGGAGAGCAGGATACTCAGACAAACACTAGACAGCAGTCAGTACCACCATCACATTGTGAGACTGGAGGACAAAATAAAGAGTTTAGAACTAGGCCAACATGAGTCAAGAAGTCACAAGTAGGGTGACATCACTCAGGTATCAACTTGGCTTACTTGTAGCAAATGCACGGACTTTCCCAGTTGTCTTAACGTACAGTACTGTCATTTTGGCCATGCAATGCCACAGCATTCCAATCAGTAAGTTTTGGGGATAGCTGCTAAAATATCATCCTGAACCTAACAAGAAAATTTAGCTAAGACCCAGCCTTACCTAAATGATACCATGCCACCAGAAAGGCACCAGTTGGGTGCAGTTCTCTCAATTGCTTCTTAAGTTTTTTGTAACAAAGAAAAGAGCTTCCCCAAAGGAAGAATGACTGTTCATAAAGCAAAAGTTTAGATCAACACTCCAAGCTATAGAAACAGCTATAGAAATAATACAGCTTCAGTCACAGCCTCTAGAAAATTATCTATGCATGCATAAGGAGCCCAACATCAATCATCACATTCTTTCACACTTATTAAATGTTAAAATTGCTGTCAAAGTAGACTTTGTATTCAGAGTATTCAAAGTATTTCAGATCCTTTACACAGTTAGGCCAGGCCAATAGTATTACAAGCTGGCAGCTATAAAAGCTTTCAGTTTTCGCTCTGAACAGTAAGCACATATTTCCACCCGTTCCTCCCAGCCCCCTGGACTTGGCAAGGTACAGCTGGAACAACTGGTTCTTTCCTTTTTGGAAAAAAAAAAAAAAAAAAAAAAAGCCAAGCTTCTCAACTTTCCAGCTTTCCTTCAGTATCTGCTCTTCAGAGAAGCAGCAATGAGAACACTGCAGCATCAGTGCAAGTTGCAGATGCTCATGAAAGGTTCACTGCAATGACTTCCTAAAACCTACAGTTTCAGCTACAGAGAGCACAGTGCGAGAATAAAACCAGCAGCCACCTGCAGCAAAAACAACCACTGTTGTCTATCATGCTTGATCATTTCCTTCCAGCAGATCGCTCTTAAATATTTCATTTCTTACTCTGCACAGTAATTTAGACATTGGACCTTTCATTAATTTCATTATTCATTACTGAATTTAAGACAGAATCACCTAAGTGTTCTCACTAAGACAGATTTCTTTTGCCAGCCGAGAACAAATACATACCTCCATATTTTTGTTAGGAGACCAAAAGCTCTCAGAATAGTAGCTTATTTAAGTAACTGTACTGATGCCAACTGTTTGAAGTACCTCACTTACTTGCAGGAACTGGTTTAATTAGGCTAACAGTGAAACACACAGATAAAAATATTTACAAGTTCTCGATAAATAAACGATGCACCACACTGCATATAAAGTAGTAATATCATGAAAGCTACAGGAAAAGCAGGAAAAAGCCGTGGAAAAAAAAAAAAAACAAAGTTACATTCTGATAGCCCGATCTACATTAATCTACATTTACTTCACTTACATTTTCTGTAGTGCCAGTAATTACATGTAATCCATCGTAAGTTGATTTGATGTACATACCCTAAATGAAAACAGAAAACGAAAAACAAATTTAAAGATTAAAAAAACCTTATGTAACATATCTCATTTAATAACTGTTGGCAGCAACAGACTCAAATTCACACATTATCCCATGAAAACTGTGCAATCCGGTATCGCTAATATCACATCATTCTCAATTTCGTCACAGGTCACTTCTGCTGTAATTAATTGCAATATTGGTATTTACTTAGAAAAACTAACATAAGGAGATGCAATTTACAAATAGCGTTTGGTTGGTAACACCAAACTCTACCACTTTTGCTGTATTTTCAGTCTTCAGTCTTGAACTAAGTTGCTTCCTTACTGCCCTGTCTGCATTAGAGAATTGCAAGTTCTACCAAATGGCCACTGGTTCTCCTTACAGTTCTCTCCCACATTTACGCTACAAATATTATATGTGCTCTTCTACAACTTCTCTCAGCAAGTGAAAACACAAGCTGTCTTGTAACCACAATGCTGATAAAATAAAAGCAATAAAAGCCCTGGTACTAGTATTTGCGGTTATTTTTGTTTAAGTGTAAAGGCAAGAATAAACACAGATGAAATTGGTGTTGACCATATGAAATAGAAGTCATCAACAAGCTATTAACTAATAGCTACACAGATATCCCCACAGGAACTGACCACTACATTGATTTTACCACTTATGGACAAAACAACATCACTTCAATAATTCCTATGAGTGGCTGTTGCTCGAAGTATTCACATTTAGCTACATAACTGCAGTTCAGGAGTCATATGCAGCTTATCTGCCTGAAGTTACTACACTTGTTTAAAAGTTAAGAAAACACACTAGGTTGTTCTTTTTTTTCCCCATTCCCTCTAGTTGATTCCCTTTTCTGTTTACCTGTGGCAGCCAGTTCTGTGCACCCACCTCCTCCTTTCTTGCTTAGTTTAAGCTTCATTGTAGCTTATGCAATAAAAAACAGCTCCTCAAAGTTTCACAAATTCATGACTGATTCAGTCAAATCCAGTGGTCTACATTAAACTACGTATCATCGTTAGAGTGTGAGGCGTCCTTTAACAGTGCTCATCTCTTCTGTCTTCTCAAGGAAGAGCATGAGAACACAGATGCATTTAGGCATTTAAATTTCCTCCAAAACATTCTAATCCAAGTATTTCCCAGTCAGAAAATCCAATAAAATTTCAAATGCAGTTTCTCATAATTGGCACTTAGCTAAGTGGAATTCACCGAATGAACTATAGTCAGTAATGTCACACGGTCACTGAACTGTTAAAAGGATTTCCCTTATTCTTCTTAACAGCAAATCTCAGAAATTCTCATATTTTTTAGGAAGACTAAAGAATACACATAGAATATGTATTTCAGAAACACAAACACCATTTTTCATCACCTTCACCCTACTTAAACCCTTCTCATCCCCCTTTTGCCTCCATCTGCCAACGAACAAAACATCTGGTTAATATGATTTCCAGAAGTAAAATGATCAATTTCCTGAGCATCTGTAAATTACCCAAAATTCTCATTGAGACATTAATGCAGCACTTTACCATCCAAAATTTGGAAACTATTAACTTGTATATATATCCCCATCCGCCACTCTAACACACAGCTTGACAATCTCCAAAGTTCCTGCTCCTGCCTCTTTCTGTTTTCTGTAGGAAACTAGCAGTTTTGAAGTAAATTGCTCTACATGGGTATGTGATGCCTCACAAGAGTAACTATGAAACATTAAGGATGTAAAGGTTGGTTCTTACCAGGCCTTCCCCAGGTCTAATGTTGGTTAAGTGAACCTCCTCCAGACAGGCACACTGGCTCATCAATGGATCTGTAGTTGATCGGATGGCTTTATCACAAATTCCATTTAAAGTCTTGGACTGTAATGAGAACACACAACAAGCAGTTATTACAATTCTTTCCTGGCTGCTGCTTCTTTCAGTTTTCAAAACAGAAAGTAAACTAGTTCTAAATGTTGGTCCAATAACAAAGCATACTCAAGAATCACACAAACAAAAGACTCATTTGTACATATGTAATCTGCAGCACGTTTATCTCCCTATGGTAACCTAGTATAGATGATTTACTTTCATTAGTGTCACCTCATCACAACTAACAGATGCCAATACACCGTCTGTATAAAAAGAAAATAAACAAACATATAAAACACAGCAAAAAAAAAGTTTGATACTCATTTTTATCAAAGAGTAGTCTGCTAAAATAATGAAACATCTTGAAACATTATTTCTGTGGAAACAATTGACTATTTTTTATATCATACTTTATTTCTTTTACGAGATTAAATTCATCAATGCATCATTAATTTTATTTTTTTATTTTTTTTTAAATGAGAAGCCGGCCACTAACTTATCTATGGAAAGGTTTAGAGTATAAGGTAGGACATCCAGCATTCCAGTGCTTCAGCATTACTTCTCTCCACTGTGCCTCTGAGCTGACCTCTTCTGGAATGCTTATGCAGACAAGGCTCATATTTCCTTTTGACCAAAACACAACTGTTCCAAAGCCAACTTATAACTAAAGGCATATTCTGTCCTTCTGCCTGTGTCAGTAAAGTCAAAGGTATAAAAGACAAAGCCGTTCTAACTGTTAAGTAACAGAATGGCTAATTAATCATGAGAGCTATCATAGAAAATCTGAACACTCCCTACACCAGCAAATTTCCCTAATGCCCCACAGTAAGTTTTAGGTCTTGATGTTAGCTAAAGCAATGCTGCAACTCAAAATATGCTACAAGAGCATAACACAGAAGGAAGATTTAGGACACAGCATGGTACTTATTTATACACCATTCGGGAACACCAATAAAATGAACCACCTCACACAAAGTTCTGAATTTTTCAGTCAAAGCAGACATAAGTAATTAAGGGAGAAGGAGGCAGTCCTGCACATCTTTTGAATTACAATAGTCCCTAGAAACAATAGCTCCAATGTTTCTTCTTTTGTTTTACAACAGATTTATAGAGCAGCAATAAAATAAATCAAAACAATGCTTAAGTGTGAATACGAGGAACTGCTAGAACAAGGGAATTTCAAGCAACAATACCCACTCCATGATGGGCGCGCATAAACGGAAAAAGAGAGAAGCAAAAAACTCCCTTTTACGTGGTCTCATTATTTACAGAAAAAGTTATTTTTAGTTATTTTGCTACTAAATTCCTAAGCATGTATGAACTAGCGGAAGGCCTTATCAAAGTGAACAGCCTGGTTCATGTCAAAAGCAGGAAGCGATGATTAACCGTTACAAAATATAAAAAGCATTCCATTGCACTCCTCATTTGGTCATAAGGCTGCTTCAATTCATTCTGAAAACTGATCTTTCAAGCTCAAGTACAGCTAGACACAAAAACTCAGAAACTCAGTTCTGTGTCAGGGCAGGTTTTTTTTTGTTTGTTTTTTGGTTTTTTTTACATGGAGAAGCTTAATAAGGCATAGCATCTAGTTATGAAGGCATAAAATATCTCATGATGCCTATTACAGGCGTAATTAGTTTATTTAGCCTATAATGATTCTACAGTATTACCCCTTCCTTTAAAATATGAGGTCTAAATTCTCATGAAGAATGTTTGTGCAATGAACTTCAAGGAAGACTTGACTTCGCACCATTACACACGCTATCAGTCTAGTCAAAAACCTCATTGATTTTCTCTACAGTAAAGAGCATTACTAAAACGGCCGATAACCTTTTACTTGCATGATGTGCTGGGATTGGAAGGCTGTTGTCAGTACAACTGGAGTAGAAGCCACCGAAATAAACATGAAAGCAAGTAGTGAGTTTTCAGTAGAAATTAGTACTTACTACAGTCTGAACTTTATCTTCCATGTCAGCCACAGTGCAGTCCTAAAAAGAAAACAAGAACAATGCTCTATGTTAACCAATAAGTGCATGAATACATCATCTCTGAAGACTCTGCAAAACTGACACCTTAACCTTGAATTGAAGTAAAGTCATTCATGCTGCAGGGATTAATCGGATTAGTTTCACCCAGTAGGGCTCAAATGTAGTGTTAAACAACTATTTTCTGGCCCTGGTATAAAGCAGTAATAAACCCTTAAAACCAAGAACACAGGATTCAATTACAGCAACAGAAATTCAACAGAAAACAGAACTCCGCACAATAAAACCAGACTTCCAGAAGACACACAAACTTGCACTGCACTGCTGAATGCTGATTCAGCCATTTACCCGTTCCGGATAACAAACAGTTATAAAGTGGATTGTTAAAAAAGGCAAGAAAAACTGTTTTCAAAAATATGCTACTGATAATATTCATCAGGACTGCACATAAAGCATTATTTACAAAGCCTAGGGACAAAAGTCTTTGAACTGAAACTGCTGCACGTAAAAGACTACATAAGTCTTCCTTGTTTTCATAGAAGGGAATCACAGAACAGCCTGGATTGAAAAGGACCACAATAATCATCTAGTTTCAACCCCCCTGCTATGTGCAGGGTCACCAAGCACCAGACCAGGCTGCCCAGAGCCACATCTGGCCTGGCCCTAAACACCTGCAGGGATGGGGCATCCACAATCTCTTTGGACAAAAGGTTTTCTGCAAGAATGGCTGAACTAGAGAACAGTATTACATTCTCAGATTAAAGACTTAAGAGAACAAGTAAATAATGAAACAAGATTTAAAACTTAAATTTCAAGATATTTGCCATTGACATCTCAATCTGCATAACTATCACACAACACCCAAAAGACGCACTGAGGAGCTGTGACCTGAAGCTATTCCTTACTTCTGATCATTTTCAACCCTCCTGTTTCGTCCATGTTCTGTTTTCAGCTTTTTAACACAGAAGTTCAAAAAAAAGCATATAAGCCTCCAGATATGGACACAATAGAGATATATAAAATAGTTCAGTTCTCTTTTGTTTTCAAAGCAATTCTTAACACTGTTCTGATGATCACTGCGGACATATTCTTCATACATTTAAAAATGTACATCAAGTTGTTTGAGTGTTTTGTTTTGTCTTTTAATCTCATTCTCTTTTCTCCACATGCCGGTGAGTTCATTCAGGTCATACTAATACATTTGCAATATTCCAATACGAAGTAAGATTTCTTCTTTGTGTTGTTTTTTTTTTCCCCTCATACACAGCAATTCCAGTCTTTATTACAGCTCCTGCTAAATTGGCAGAGAAGTGCTCTACTTATTAAAGGGTAGAGTTGTACTTGCCAACTTCCATTTCACTGCCATCAAAGGCTGATTTAATTGACAGATTAGATACCATTTTTAACAGTTTTATTAATACAGTCCAGCAATCTCATATCTCAGTTCCTGTAGCACTCTTGGGTGAACACCATCTGCTGCTAGAAGTGCTTACTATTCTACTACACAATCTGCAAATCTGTATCTGTAAATCACTAACTTGCTGCAACTGCATGCACAGTGCCCAATCAAGAAGGGCGTTCAGCAGCAGGTGAGCCTGGTGTGCCTTTGAAGTTACTATACTAATATTCATTTACAACTAACCAGCTGATAGAAACGGGTGTCATCATAGCCTGATATCTCACAAGACCTTTCTTTACTTTGGCATCAGTACTTAAAAGCAGCTCATAATCAGAAGGGGGACGGACTTTTCAGACTGCCTAATAGCAGTAAGAGAAGGAAGAATGGTTTTAAACTAAAAGATCGAAGATTTATATTAGATGCTAGGGGAAAATTTTTCACTCAAGAGGGTGGTGAGGCGCTGACACAGGCTGCCCATAGAAATTGTGTGTGCTCCATCCCTGGAGACATTTTAGACCAGGTTGGATGGGGCCCTAGGCAGCCTGATCTAGTGGATGCAACGCGCATGGTAGGGGGCTGGAACTGAACGGGCTTTGATGACATTTCCAATCCAAGACATTTCATGATCATCTCCTCAGAAACAGAGGGAATCACCTGTTTCACAGGACATGACTCTACAGAGTACATACAATATACAGTAATGGACTAAACAGCTATGAGCAAATTCTACAGGAGCTGAAGAGTGCATGTAGCATTCAATTTCTAGAGTTAAACTCTGCTGACAGCATGCCACTGCTTCAGAAGACAGGCAATATTATTCAGAAAACAAAACGATGCAATTTGCCAAGACTCCCACAGTTCCTAAGTGTCCTTTTAGCTATTACAATATAAGTGCTCATGACACTGATAACTAGAAAGTTTTGAAACAAAACACTATAATCTCCCACTACTGTCACAGAAGTCTGACTAGGGGAATTTTTATGATAAAGGTGGCAACTCCTTGTGTTATATGGAGCATTTCCCATCTAACAGGAATAGGTTGAAATACTATATATGGGAAAAAACCTAAGAAGTCTGCATATGTAGGCATAACAATCAATGAAGTAATTGATGTATGAAGTATGAAGTATTCACTGTATGTATTACAATGAAGTAATACATACTTTATTATGTATTTTAGTGTATATACACACAAACACCGTGTATTTTCGATATATTATTTGGAACTTGATAATCTTCAGATGCAGACCAACTATTTTAAAATCTAACACTCTTCCCATTGAAGCTGAAGAAAATATGAGTAGTCTTTAAATGACAGTTATTTACAACACAGCCAGCAATTCCAAAATTGGAAATTAAATGAACAAAAACAAACCATCTCAGAAAAACCGACAACTGAAACTGGCCTTCATGGAATTGTTCAAGCTTTGAAGTGAACTCACATCTGCATTCCAATTAGCAGTCAGTATACAGCACACATTACTTCCCCAAACACCCACCTCCCCTTTTGGAAAGCAGGGAGGAAAAGAAATCAGCTGACCTTCTGAACAGTAGTAGTAAGATCCAAGCAGAGCTGAATGATTCTGTTTTTCATTGATGAAAAGTCAGCAATACCTGTAAATGGGGCCCTGTAACAAGAGAAAATTCCTCTTAGGTTGCAGAGACCAGACTTCTATTCTACCACAGCATGAGCTACACAAGTAGGGCAAGTAGTAAGGGCAGTTTCACAACATAACTATTCTTGACTCTACTTTCATTTCATCCCTGCACCAAAATTGGGGTATGGCTAGCACAGTGGTGAGCAATTTCAGACAGCAAAATTCAGCCCACTCCAAACACCAGTTTGAAAATACCAACTCAAATTAAATCATACTAACACTGCTGTTAAAAAACAAACAAAAAAAAAAAAAACAACACAGCCTTTGGTTTGGTCAGGGAGTAGTCTTCTACGTTCCAGTCTTTGATTGCTGAATTCAGACAGAAGAAAAAATTAAAATTAAAAAAAGTGTGGAGAGAAAGTTCTATGAAATGTATTATTTTCATTCAATGAAAAATAATATGCAAAGTTTATCTTGTGTAATGACTTACTTTAAGAGAAAAGAAAAATGGCTTTCATACAGACAAGTTCAGTAAGGCTGAACTTCATGAAAGACTTATATGGAGGCACTCACCTCAGACCCTCCAGAGAATTTAAAGGACTCGGGAGTAATCCCAACTGTTTTGAAAATGGATATGCCAATCACTTGCTGATAGAGAGTTGCAGAAGAAATTTAGGACACGATTCAAGCAACATGGTGAAATGGGAAGATTAGGTGAGAGGCACAACCTGTTAACATGACTGCAGAAATATTCAAGGATAAAAGCTCTCCTTGCTGACAGTACTCATGTAGCTCTCCTACTAACCTTCCTTCTCAAGAAAGATGGTAAGGTGATTAAGAATTCACATCTCCACATCTTGCTCAGCACTACAGCTAGTATGCTATCAGCTCTGTTGCCTGTTTGCTTCTGATGCAGCTGTCACAAAACAACTCTGGCTCTTGCCAGAAAAAAGTAAGAAATAGAGGGAAAGTCTCCCCTGCTGTTCGCTTTTTCAGATCTCAGAGCTAAGGTCACAATTTCAGCAGATTCTCTCTTTTCTGTTCTTCTTAGGGACTTGCCAATGACAGCTGATGTATAAGGTGGGAAGACAAAAGGAGGAGGTCATACATATGAGAAACTAGTCCTGAAAATAGATTGCTTCCCCTCAGTAAGATGACTCTCACTTTTCTAACTACCAGGTTAGAAGCAATATTACCGGTTTGTTGGTTTTGACAAAAATGGAAGCACAAGAAAGATGTCTTAGGTGATTAAATTCATTCAGAAGCCTTTCGACAAAGCAAAAAAGAATGGTAAGGTCAAGAACATCTTTAGACCTAGTAGAATTTCCACTGCAAGGAGAAAGAAGTTACAACAGTAAATGAAAATACAAGGATTTTATTCTTTTTTATTCTTACCTGTCCAACCACGCAAGCAGGGCCTTAGCAGCACCAATAAGCTCTACCACAGAAGTAAGGAATTCATTGGGGGGCTTGCGTGAAGTATTCCCATCATAATTTGAGCTTTTTCTACGGGTACAGATGTAATTTTGTAGATTGTTGGATGATGCACGCAGCTTGAGAACCAAGTTCTTCATGTTGTCTGTTTCAAGGCCATAGTTCTGGAAGAAATATGAAGTTTGATGAATTTCCTTATTTCTTATTCCACGCATGCAAACTCATCTAGATTCAAAGGTCAAAGGATATGCCTTTTCATTTCGAAGTGGAAGAGACAAAAATGCAGGTTAAATGAAATGTATAAAAATGTTCTCATCAAGTCAGTTTGCTGAAGCAAAGCAGTCTTCAAATGAAGAAACCACATCTATCAAGAGCTGACAGGACAAGGGTGAATGGTTTTAAACTAACACAGGGTAGATTTAGGTTAGGTGTTAGGAGGAAGTTTTTCACTCAGAGGATGCAGTGTAACAGGTTGCCCAAGGAGGCTGTGGATGCCCCATCCCTGCAGGCATTCAATGCCAGGCTGGATGTGGCTCTAGGCAGCCTGGTCTAGTGGCTGGCAACCCTGCACATAGCAGGGGGGTTGAAACTGGATGATCATTGTGGTCCTTTTCAACCCAGGCCATTCTATGATTCTGTAATGATATATCTCTAACATTTAAGTTGTTTTTATGCATTTTTAAACCATATGAATTTCAGTTAACCCTCGGCATACCTTGCCACACGGTGGCAAGCTGACATTCTTTCAGAATGTATGGCATTTCCAGGAATTTTCTTGTATGGAATTACCAGTGAGTTTCTCTGGATCTGAGATAGATGAGGTAATCCTAACGTTATCTTCATTTGGAGCAACTAGGCCTTTTACTGGAAGAAGCAGTTCTTTACTCACCTCCCTAACATCCAACGCTTTGTAGATCACCACTGTCTTTCTTATATTGACAAATCTTAAGTACTTGATCATTTTCTAAGATTCATTCTGCATTACAGGCACTGAAGGCTTTTGCGGGAGCCAGACCTCCTCAATTTTATTGAAATTAATGAGATAAAGGACATTATTCCAACAGAATGAAGCCACAAAGTCAGATGAGTCAGATATCATTTACTCCCCAAATGTAGTTTGAGTAACATAATTGCTCTGGTTTTCTTTTTGTTGATGGAAAATAAATACTGTTTTCTCTTAAAATGTTTTTATACTGTGATATGTAAATAGTGAAGCAACATTTCATTCACAACTAAAGACAGTTTAAATTGGCAAGAGATAAAAAAAAAAACATCTACTGGAAGTAAATGCAATTTCACAGTCAAAAGCTGGAATAAATATTTGAGCTTTCAGTAGCCATGTTCCATGATTACAGCATGCAGTTGTTTGCAGGTTTGAGGACTGCATTAACACTAAGTAATTAAATCCATTTTTACATACTATATTTTCACTCAACAGCATCTTTATAAAAGCTTTTAAACCAAACAGGTGTGCAAGTTCCAGTGGTAACTCCAACTTTAAAAAAATCCATATGCAACCATATCACACTTCTTAAGATTAAAACAATTGTTGTAAGCAACACATTGATTGTATCATTCCAAAGGTGTCAGAAATGCTACATCATAGCTGCTCTGAAGGCAATTCACTCTGTTTTTTAACGAAGATTTTCTTCGTGCTGTCACTGCACAGGTAATGACCATTGAATAGCAATACTGACTACCTTCTTGTTTTCTACTTATCCTACCTAGGCAATACTTAGTTCTTTTAGACTGAAGACTCATACCCCTCTTAAAAAAAAAAAAAAAAAAAAAAAAAAAACCTGCCTTTCTCTATTCTGCTAACACAGATTCTTGTTACCAACCCCCATGTTCCACAATGTAGTCAGCTGTATCATTTTTTATCCCTTCCTCCTCAAACAACTAAGCCAGCTACAGCCAACGTTAATTTCATTCAACTCCAAATTTCAAGGAACTCCCAACTCCATTTCAGACCACAGCATTGCCCAGGCTGGCACAGAGCTCTGGAAGTCTCATTCCAACCTCCTGCCCACAACAGCCTCAGCTGTGAGCTCACCCCAAGTTGTTATGAGTTTTATCCAATCAAGTCTTTAAAGTCTCAAAGATCTAAGCTTTCTGGACAAACTGATCCACTGCCTGATTGCCCTGACCAACGTGCTTGCCCTCCACTGACCTGCTTTAGTATTGTCAGTATCTTCCCCATTCTTGGAGGTATAGGAGGAATAGGCAGACTAATGAGTGACAAGTAACGGGTGATCACTCCTCTGCAAATCCTGCCCGTGCTCTCAGGATGCTGCTGACCTTCTTGTTGCTAGGACACACTGCTGGCTTATGGCCCCATTCTTACCACGAAGAAAGGCCCATAATACAAGCTGGAGTGCTTTAGAAAGTTAAGTGATTAAACAAAATCTTTGCTCAAAAATAAGTCTGTGCAAGGAGAGGTTTGAACTAAATTACCTTTAAAATACTTATACCTTGTACATAACTTGAACTCATTGGGATGTCATCCATATACCCTCCTCCCTTCCCTCAGGGCCCTTGGCAAGGAAGTACTCCCGCACAGGAGCAGGGGTCAAGAGGATATATCCAACAAAACAAACAAAACCAAAACGCTGTTACAACAGCAGAGGATATCCTTAAATTTTTCAGGATCACAGACTGGGAAAGATACAGATTAATAAACAATGTTCAAATTGTAGAGGAAATGGACCTGGGGGTATTGATTGATGCTCGGCTGAACATGAGCCGACAGTGTGCCCAGGTGGCCAAGAAGGACAATGGCATCCTGGCTTGCATCAGAAACGGTGTTGCAAGCAGGAGCAGAGAGGTGATTGTTCCCCTGTATTCAGCACTGGTGAGGCCGCACCTCGAGTACTGTGTCCAGTTTTGGGCCCCTCACTGCAAGAAAGATATTGAGGCCCTGGAACGTGTTCAAAGGAGGGCAACAAAGCTGGTGAGGGGTCTGGAACACAGGCCATATGAGGAGAGGCTGAAGGAGCTGGGAATGTTCAGCCTGGAGAAGAGGAGGCTCAGGGGAGACCTCATTGCTCTCTGTAACTTCCTGAAGGGAGGTTGTAGTGAGCTGGGGGTCGGCCTCTTCTCTCGTGTCATTAGTGATAGGACCAGGGGGAATGGCTTCAAGCTACGGCAGGGGAGATTCAGGCTGGACATGAGGAAGTATTACTTTTCAGAAAGGGTGGTCAGGCACTGGAATGGACTGCCAAGGGAGGTGGTGGAGTCACCGAGCCTGGGGGTGTTCAAGGAAAGACTGGATGTTGTGTTGAGGGACATGGTTTAGTGGGAGCTATTGGGAATAGGTGAACGGTTGGACTGGGTGATCTTTTAGGTCTTTTCCAACCTTGGTGATTCTATGATTCTATGATTCTATGAAATACTTGCTTACTACCATATGTAAAGTTACCACCTTTTAATTTTAACAAAAGACACAAGAATATCACTCAGATTCACTTCTTACAGTCTTTTTTTTTTTTCCCCTCCTCTGTTACAGGACATTGCAAATTACTTTATTTTTGGAGGAATACTTTCTCACCAAAAAGTTTAGCCAGCCATACATTCTTTTGGCCACACAAACTTGAAAGTAGCTATGTGCCAAAATTTTCCCCCTTGAACAGAGGGATTAAAGGATGCTGGCCTCCCTCCTTCCACAAGTAGACAGAAAATACAACTTCTCTTTTTTTCTCCCCTGTAGAGTAGTAAAACAATCTAATCAGACAACTTAACTCTGAGAGAGTCTTTGTACATTTAAGTATCTCCAAAATTCTTTCAGTCACTCAGGTGAAGAAGTTGTGCTGTTTTGTAAATGTATGTGATTAGAGATGGCCCCAGCACTTAACAGTATACTTGATGGTATATCAGATCCGATTTCATCTTTGTTCTAAAATATTTATGCTCTCCTTATCATACCTGTTTCATCTTATTTACACAGTGGGTCAGCCCAGCGTGACTTTTCCAGTCCAGTTAGTTTTTAAAGATCTCAATTTCGAGGTGGACTTCAGCAACACAGGCTTTGTATCTGGAGATACAGAGCCTCCACCTTATGACTGCAGCTGGTCTGCTCAGCAGTCTCAGGAGTACACCATGGCCAAACTGTTCAGTTGCTGCACTCAGCCTTTCTACAGCTTCTTCCAGAGATATTACAGAGGGCAACTGAGATATCTATGACACCAGTTCATGCTTTAGGAAATGTCCTGGCTAAGAACTACGTCTACTCAGCACAACAGTGAGCATTACAGCTCATCAATACAGGATATCAAATTCTTCAATTTCAGATTTGCCCTGAGGAATGAACATTTCAAGAACAAAGGGGTCATCACAACTCAAACCATCTCTGTTCCACAGGCATCCTGACCTGTTTTCTCTAACACACAGAAAACATTATGCTCCTTCACCAGATACAGATTTGCCATTGTGCACATTTTTCTTTCACTGACAAAGTGAGAAAACAACCAGTAATTAAAAAAAATGTATGTGCTCTGGCTGTGATGCTGTCCAAGCTGACACTATCTTGACCAATCCACAAATAACCAGCTATTTCTTCTTCATCTGCAGTGTCACTCTTGCATGTCGAGTCTGTCAAAGTGTTGCTTTGCAGCAAACCACTTGAAAAAAAAATATGCCCTCCTTTATTGTATTGTGTTCTGAGCTGGTTTAGCTCCCTGAAGTGCCTCACCTCATCATCAGTTGACTGCAAGCAGAAAGGATACTAATCAAAGAAAGGAAAAGGGGGGGAGGGGAGGTGGCAACTGACTTAAACTAATTTTTATAGTCACGCTTTTCTGAAGCATTCTACATTAACAGGTTATAATATTTAAAATATTATTATTTAAGTAATCAAAAGGTTTCAGATGTTGCCCATGAGCCACAGAAGGTTGTATTTTAAATCGAGAGTGGCAGGAAAATATCAAAGTTACTCTCATCAAAACAGGAGCTGAAGCCAGCGGTCAAGAGCACCTTATGTCAAACATTCCCAGCCTGTTACTCATTAACCTGGGCAGCCACACATGGGGCTATGGCAAGAGAGAGCATGCACAGGTGCACAAGAGAGCTTGCGGACAAGAGCGTGCTCTTTCCAAACCCCATTATATTTAATGAGAAATAGTACACTGACCAAACAGTTGCTCAAGGTTGAAGCACTAGAATAAAAGAAAAAATAAAGTGTGGTTAACCAAAGTCAAAAGAGCACTGCAGTCATGTCCCAGCTGACCTGGGCTGATACAGAGCCCTGCTGTTGCCAAGGGACACCTTCCCTTTCATAGCCATCTTCAAATGCTGCAGTGCAAAGAGCTAGATTTTCTGTCTGATCCAGCTAAAAACCAGCTCAAGAAAAAAGTGGATAAAAATAGGCTGAACGCCTGTCCAATAGTTTATACAATGGGCTGTATGCATACACAAACACTGGATGTAACACAAGGTACTGTCACTGTCCTTTATTTCTACTCTCCCTTTTAATAAAAACATTTCCTAAAGAATCCTCTGGAGTTTGAAACTTCCTCATAAAAAATTTGAGACCTCTAGAAAATTGAAATCTTATGAAATGATGCACAGGTGTGGTACTTTTGATAAGGAACAGCCACAAAAGTCTAAGACATCAGGTATGTAAACTATCAAGCTTGGGATTTAAAAGTCATTTTAGCAAATGACCTTTTACAGAGATGACAACAGTACAAATAAAATGCAATAGTTACTTGGTAGGATAACCTCGTGGTATGAGGTTATATGTTGCTGCATTGCTAATGTGCTGGTGTTATTACCAGTGGTATTATTAAAAGGTACAAAGCTAAGGAAAAAAAAAAAAGTATGTTCTGGTATGCTTTTGGTAGTTATATTTTTGTTATGTTCTGTTTTTTAATTAATTAAAATCAACATCCTCATTCAATCTTCATTCTAATCTCAAGAAAAAAAAAAAGTTTGGAAGCGAAAAAATTAGCTCCTATAATACAATGTAGTTAAGGATCCAGAAATCTAATCCAAAAAACATGACATTAATAGTCATTCTATTTGCATATAATTTCCTGTTAATGTTTGCATTATTTAATGTTTATTAAGCCCAAACATGCAAGGCAACTCATCAGGGAACAGTGAGTAAACATTCAGTTTCATCAACATTCTTTTTTGTCCCACTTATTCAAATGGACTGAGAAAGCTTATTTTCCAGGATTCTTATCCCTCCTTTTGTGGTTTTGCATGAGTTTAAAAAAGCATATTTATGTACATTTGTTCCTTTTCCACCAAACAGTTCAATCAACAAAAATATCTTCCACCCATCCCTTTCCTCACTCAAGCAAACACTGTCACCACAAAAAGATGGAGGCATTCATGCTGATGCGGTTTGGTTTCCCCCTCTGGAAAGTTCAATTCTTTTTATATGTTCTCTAAATTCTTTACATGAATCTTTAAATAGGTCTTCAACATCTGTTCAGAAAAATCTTACTGCACCAACACAAGTGCAACAGAAATGCATGCTCACAAGAAACCTTCACTTCTTATCCCTGACCACACTCTTTCCTGCTGCCTCTTCAGTATCAGCTCCGTGGCATATGTTGCTGCTAAGGAAAGATTAGGAAACATTGTCTAAAAACTGAAGTAGTTGAGAAAGATTTGTTGGGTTCTTTTTGTTTTCTCTTTTTTGTTGTTGTTGTTGTTTTTGTTTGGTTTTGGTTTTTTTGTTTTGGTTTGGTTTTTTTTTTGCTATGTTGCAGCAGTAAACATCAAAACTTGCAGACATCTACAGCTTGGCAGGGTAGAACCTACACATGGGGCTTTATCCCTATAAAATCTAAGTGTATTGGTATACTTCCTCAAGTGACCCACTATCTTTTTTACTATTTTTCCCCCATCAACCTAACGAGTTTTGGAAAAGGTGAATGCTTGAGAAGGATTACCATAGGAGAAAGATGTTCCAAAGACAGCTACTTCACTGCCTTTGGAGTCTCAAGTGCTATTGCAGTGTAAGGAAACCAAACCTCCAATCTGCAAAAGTGGCTGGGAACTAGACAAAAAAGATATTGCCATTCAGAGGGATCTCAACAGACTCAAAAGGTGGGCCTGGGTGAACCTAATGAGGTTCAACACAGCAGTGCAAGGTTTTGCATTTGGGCTGGAGGAATCCCACACATATATATGGACTGGAAGGAGCAGTCCTTGAGAGCAGCCCTGTGGAGAAGGACCTGGAGGGGTGCTGATGGATGAAAATCTTAACATGAGCCAGCAGTGTGCTCTTGCAGCTTGGAAAGCAAATGGTATCCTGTGCTCCATCAGAAGAGGGGGGGCCAGCAGGGACAGGGAGGTGACTGTCCCCCCTCTACTCTGCTCTTGTGAGGACCCATCTGCAGTACTGTGTCCAGGTCTGGAGTCCTCAGTACAAGAAAGACAGAGAGCTGTTGGAGAGGGTCCAGAGGAGAGCCACAAAGATGATCAGGGGACTGGAGCACCTCCTTTACAAAGACAGGCTGAGGGAGCTGGGCTTGTTCAGCCTGAAGAAAAGAAGGCTGTGGGGTGACCTCATTGCAGCCTTTCAGTATCTAAAGGGAGCCTACAAACAGGAGGGGAGTCAAGTCTTTGAAAGGGTTGATAGCTGCAGGACAAGGGGAAATGGTTTTAAGTTGAGGGAGGGGAGATTTAGGTTGGATGTCAGGGGGAAATTCTTTACAGAGAGAGTGATGAGGTGCTGTAACAGGCTGCCCAGAGAGGTTGTGGATGCCCCATCCTTGGAGGTGTTCAAGGCCAGATAGGATGGGGCCCTGGGCAGCCTGGTCTAGTATTAAATGGGGAGGTTGGTTGCCCTGCATGTGGTGGGTGGGTTGGAGATTCACGATCCTTGAGGTCCCTTCCAACCTGGGCCACTCTTTGATTCTGTGAAGGTAAACTTTTCTTGAGAAGAACAGAACTGAGGAATATCCGAAACACCCACAAGGCTTCTACCTATCACCAGAACTGACAACAACTGAAGTCCTACCTCAGGCTGGCCCAGTCAATGCTACGTATCCACAGAATAAACCAAAAGCATGGCGAAAAGAAGAAAAGCTAAGTTCCTGAGTGCCTTTGGCTCTAATGAAAGTTCACAAAAACTGGGGAAATGTCACCACACACACACACAAATTTAAAGTCATATTTATATCCCCAACCTACTTTCAAACTAATTACTTTCTAGTAATACTAGCGGAATAGAGAAACCTCTGTTCTCTCAAACAGAAAGAGAAGAGACAGCAACAGTAAAAAAAATTTTGCGCTTCTGGAATTAAAAAAAAAATTGTCTGTCTCTAGAATTCAAGACACATCGTCTCTTGGGAACAAAGATCAACACTGATTTTCTACCATTATCCCAAAAACTGAAGGGAAAGGATATGTAGAAAGTGACAAAGGGCATAGCTTAAATACAGAAATTCTTCCTCCTCTTCTTAAAAAGGAAACAAGGATATTTCAGCTACAATATGTAAACTCTGTCTAATGCATTAACTTGAACTGCATTTCACAAAGGATTTCCAGAAATGAGACCAAGGTCAAAACTTTTGTCTACTAAGGAAATTAGAAGGAAATTGTAGGAGATAAAACACAGCTTTAGGTTCTGGCAGTTATCCAGCTTTGTTCATTTTATTCTAATATTTTAAGAAGAAAGAAGAAAAAAAATGCCTTTGAGGGCTGCCACATCCATTATATCAGTCAGGACTGTACGTAGTACACGTAGTAATTCACCAGACTCCTTCACTTGCCTGACAGATTATCCCTTGACACATGAATCACATGCTTGCTAACTCAGTACCACTATTACAGCTTTCTTTTAAACGTTAAAAAAAATAAACAAGAAACAAACAAACAAAAAAAAACAAAAACAAACAAACAAACAAACCCTGCTTATCAAATATTGAAAAGAAAATAAAAGTTTCAGTAAACGTAAGAACAACTCTTCGGGAATTGTTTCAGTCTGTGCACAGTTGTTTTATTAAACACACTTCCTTCAATATATACTATGTAATGTCTTTGTGGTTATGAACAGAAACGACACCCATAGCACCTTCCTGCTGCACATAAAGCACGTGTCACTCAGGCAATAAAGACTCTCCATTTTTAGAAGAACATGCTCTTTGCTGCAAGATGTGCCTGACAAACAGAGGGCAGGCCAGTACTGGCCAAGGAATCACAGGGCAGCCTCTGCCACCCCTCCAGCTGATGTCATTGTATATAATATCTCTGGCGCTCAAGCACTGCACTACATCAAATACATTTTCAAGACTACGTCCAAACTGCAGCTTTTAAATAATTCCTGCAGCAGTGACATGGCATAGCAAAACAATCTGAAATATATTTATTCATTTCAGAGTATGTTCGTTCTAAAAGCATCCGCACAGTAATATATGAGGGGTAATACGAAGGAACAGCTTATGTTCCAAATCCAGTAAGTTGAACTCACACAGTTACTTAGTAATCAAAACATCCCTTACTTCAAGAGCACTTATTTCACTTTGTATGTGGACTACAAGATCTTGTCCTATTCTCATTGCAGCTGATGTGAGAAATCACTAATCGCTGTCATTTCAACAGCACGTGTTCTGTCTGCTAAAACAAATTCACCCTACTCAACAGTAATTTTAATCACAGTTCACTACCAGAAGCCACAAGATCCCACAATGCTACTCAGCCAACACTTCTCTTCAGAAATGCAACTAAATCAGCATTTCCACTTATCAGAGAAAAGTCAGAGCTATAACACAAAGCCTGCAACAACTAAACTTACTGCTTTCTTTTGCCGTAACGTCTAACAGTGTGAAAGGCATTATGATTTTATTAGGCTTGCTTTACATATTCATCAAGAAAAGCATTTAAAGAAATTCTTTGTCTATTCACCACTTCACTAACCAGCGCACACAGGAGATCCACAGCTTCTAAAACCAGTTCCTGGTGTCCAATCCGTGTAATACCCATATCTTCAAGATCCTGGTGAGAAATCTGTAACAACTGTTCACCATTTATCTTCTCCCGTTCAAATTTGTGGACGTACTGCTGCAGGCAATCATCCAGGCCTAACAAAGCACAACAGAAAGAGAGAAGGGGACATAATTACAATTTCTGTGTTTTGCTTCCCGTCCCCACATCATTTAAAAAAAAAAAAAGACAAATGGAATAGCAGACAATATATAGTGTCAAATTATCAAAGAAACTTGCAGTGAAATCAAGGATTGAAAGTTGTTCCAAAAGGGTACAGAGATGGAGTATGCAGATTTTAAGGACCTTGGGGTCACCTGAATCAATACATAACCTGTTTACTCTTCATGGATCAAGGTAACAAGGTAAGGATGTCTTGCTGGTGTCAGCACAAGCAAAGCTACCAAGAGACATGTGCAGATTCAGCACTTAATGTAATCCTAACCATGAAGAAAAGCACTGATAAAAAATAGTCAACCAAAAAAAGATAAATACAAGGCAAGAAAGAAAACCAAGAACTTGCCCAATGCCAGCTAAACAAACAAACAGAACAAAAATCTACAGTCCCTCATCCACTTCTAAATAAAACAGCTGAATGATGAGAGGGAAATGGAACAAAAAAAAGGCAAAGCAACCAACCTGACGTTAGCCTCAAGTCTCACTACTTGCTTGATTCATGAGCCCCTACAGTTTCCTGAATCAATCACTCTTTCCTCCCCCTTGTAAGTTAACAGCACACATCAATAAGAAATTTAATTTTATTTTTGTAGCTACAAAGTATTTTTAAAACAGTTAAGAGCATTTTATCTGTCACAACAATATCCTCGCTTTAAATTATGATTGTATGATCCCGCTTTCTCTACAGTACCTCCACAGCACCTCTTTCCCTCTTCTGTTGGTTAAACTGATTAGAGAAAGGATTTGTCTTCCATTTAACTCAATTGTGTATGTTAAATCTGTTTTCTCGTACATAGTGCTTGTTTTGACTGTTCTTAAAGATTTTGTGTACAGCAGTCTAGGGAAAAACATTTGGGTGGCTGTGTTATTTTAAAGACAAAGTACTACTCTGATCCAACATATTAACAGGAGCTAAAGGAATAGATCCAGTGTTTGTTTGGTAGAAATGTATCATGCTGACAATAGTTGACACAAACAAGATTCAGATTACACACTTGACATCTATTTTGTAGCATCTACAATAACTATGTAGGTTCACCAATCAGTTTTAAAAAACTGAACTTTTAACTGTAAAAAAGATGTTTATCCACTGAGTTGGATGAAGAGGAAGACATGGAAAGGGACTGCTGAAGACGAGAAACACTGATAGTGCTCTGAACTGCAAAGAAACGAGACAGGAGACAAGAACTCAGTTCAACCCATCAGGGTGCAGTAGCAGCCTGGAAAGCAAGCACCCCAGTGCATGCCAAGAAAGCAGCCAAGACAAATCACACAGGGGCCCAAGGGCGTACATCTAACAAGTTCGCTTCCTAAGGGCAGAACAAGCCATTACTACCCTACACTCTCTGCTCACAGAAGATCAGAACTCTCATTGGCGCCCACTTTAGCACACATCACTTACCTTTATAACACTCACCAAGAAATTAATAAGGACGGACAGCCTGGCATTTAACAGTAACCCCTTTATACGTCTCATGCAAGCTTAACTATTGCAACACATCAAAATCTGGCTGGACAGGCTTGACTCCTCCACGTGCAGAGCTACTGGTGGCTACAGCTTGAATTTTAAGCGTAATTATGAATGTGAAATCCTGCATGCAAGATGAGCGCAGTCTCCCAGAGCTACAGTTGTGCAGGGCGCACTCTCTCTTTCCATCTGTCTTGGCAAGGCCTCATAAATCCTGAAAATTGAGCCCAGCGTTCCGTTTCCCACAGGCACCAATTTCTCCCTTAGGCTACACAAACTCTTTTCCCAGGAAAAATAATAAAACGATCTAGCCTTCATTGTTTAACAATTTATTTTTTTAAAGCAAATTCTCAACCAAGGCTGACACACTGAGCACATGTTTGGCATTCCCAATTTTTAATGCTGTCTTGCAGACCACTGTTTCCCATCATTTGCCATTGAAAGCCAATAGTTCCCATTACATATTGCACAAACACCTAGAATAAAATGCTAGTTAGCATGCAATGAAATTTTTACTTTTCAAGTTTCTTGGACATGCTGTTGCTTTTGCTTCTAGCCTTTGTGTGTGTCGACTCAATGTTCTGTGCTAAAATATGAGACTTAAAAAAAAAAAAAAGTAAATGTACATAACCCACAAGGAATACAGCTATGTCTTTCAGCTTATCTCTGGGGCTTTTTTCTTTTTCCTTTTTTAATTCATACTTATCTGTTCTTGAAGGTCTATTACAACTTAGATAAACACAATACTTTTATGATCACACAACATAATTATTTTGTAAAGTAAAATATTTCTTAAAATCATTATAATGTTAATTCAAAGCAGTCAATACAGGGGCCCAGCTGCTCAGACAAATGCATTTAGATGAAGTGATCAAAACTATAAAAAAAACAGGAAGTGAAGACAAACCCACACACTTATGGCAGGCGTTCACTAATGGTTTAAGATGAGCTTTCTAATATAAGCCTTATTACTTTTTCTAAGAAGCACATGGAAAACTCAAACAATTTAATTGGGATTGCAACCACATTTATGGCATATTGTTTAATTTTCCATCATATCAATGAAATATTTAAAACAACAACAATAAAAAAAAAAACCTTATTCTCCTAAGAAAGAAAGGAAAATAGAGGAAAAACATCTCAAATCCATTCAACAAAATTAACTAAATAATAATACTTAAGTTTAAAAGTCAGCATTGAAATGCAAACCTAAACACAGTTCTTATTTTTCCCTTCTTCCAAACATCTTAGTTCTTTCCTTGTATTTTCTTTGTTTTTCAGCACCTAATGTAGATTGAATATGGCCTGCTAACAAAGTCTAGATATCTTCAAGAAACTTAAATTAATTAAAAGCTCTAGAAGAAGCCCACATCACCCAGAATGATGCATGTTCAACAGGTAGCTCGTTACAGTGACATCCAAGTTGCACAGGATGTTTCTACCTTCTTAAATGGACAGAATATAGCGTCTGGTTACAGGTTATACAGACAAGACAAACAAAACATGCTCTAAGTCAAGCTGCTTTGCGTCTGTTACAATTTACAACAGAGTAACAGTGAGACTTATTTTCTCAATTATTCTGTTCTCAATAAGTTGCTGAGAAATAAATTTAGCAATAAATTTTTCACTGATTTAAATTCAAACATATCACAATAAATCATGGCAACATTAGCAGGCTCAGGCAAGAAAATAGTTTCTAGTATTTATTTCTTTAAAAATGTAATTAAGATTCTATCCTTGGAAAAGACAATCTATCTATCTATCCTTGGTAAAGAAGATGTTTATCTTCTTTACCCACTCAAGAGCCTTTCTGAAGTCTCCAACTATTCATTTGATGCTCTGCGTGTGTTTTAAAAGCACATCTCAACTGCACGTTGAAGAGAAATCTTTGTATTGTTTCACATGCATAAATGAAAACCATGCATGAAAGATCATTCCATTTACATAACTACTACAGAATGAGGGAAAACAGAAATTGAAGTACCAATTGCAATGGTACCCAAGTTTTATCACATTACTAAGTATGACTTTGATTTAAAAATAAAATAAAATAAAATACAATATTATTTGTATTATAAAAAGACTTTGTGGAGCAGTAATATAATTTGCACAAAACTCCCTCCCAAGTTTTGGCAGGTGTAGAGATGTGCAATAGATCTTAAGAACTGTCTAGACTTTTCTGTCTAAAATAACCTTCCACAACTGTGCAGATCATTCTGAAAGATATTCGATACCTTGCATTCAAGCAAAAACACTAGAATGAATCTCACATTTACAGACTTGCACTGATAGCAATCTCACACTGTTTCCAAGATTAGAGAAAGTTATTTTGAATAAGAATTGAGAGTAAAAAATAACTTTGAGAGGGGTAAAAACAGGAGTTTGGATCCAAGCCATAACTATCAGCTTACTATTTGGAGAGAATTAACATTTCTATTGGTGATAGAAATCAACTGTTCAGCAGTAATACATCTGACTACCAAAACACTAGAGATTCTACCAGCACAGTCATCGAGTAATTTAATTTCATGTTTTTCACTCACCTGCTGTGCTGGACATTGGCAACTAATTTACCTACAACAAATGAATAAAATCAGTTAACTAACATATTACAGCCACAGGTTCAAGACCAGCTGACCCACCTCCCTCCATCCCATTTTCCCATACTTTCTTCTCTTGCGAGGCCAGAGAGCCTATAGACTCAAACATGACTGTGGTGAAAAGAGGTGCAGACAGACCAGGAAAAGGAGTGAGAAAAAACTGGATCACGACTGGGATCATTGCTTTAGAATATATTTCAAGGATAATTCAAAATGTCCAAATTGACGAAAGGAAGCAGGCAGAACACAAGTCATTTGAACAGAGAAAGGGCAAGACCTTCCCCTCCTCATAACACCATCATGGAAATTAACCACTCATCACCTCAGGGAAATAGAGCTTTATTAACATGCACCCAACCTCTTCTTCGCTGAGTAACTTTTTACTAAACTCACAGAAGCTGGTGTCTCATGGTAGCTACAGGGTTTAGCTGCACCTCTCAGCCCATCAAGGGGCTCCTGAGGACCTTAAAATGCAGCCAAGGAGGGACTGCCAAAATCATTTTGCCTCACTGCCTCAAAAACACACACATTTTAGAGTCATAAGAGTTTGACCATACCCACTTAAAAAGTCACTCTAGTTCATTCTAGTTCTCCTTCCAAGGTCTTCTCAGTTACACATTTTAATCTCAAAAGAATCCTTGCACACACACACACAAATCCATTCCATCCAGTTTTGAAAGACCATCAATTATGTAAGAGTCTTTGACATACACCATTATATCATCATTTATATGCCATATCTCTTTATAACTCATTGCAATAGCTTCCTCTCTTTAATTATTTTCAGGATTCAAATTTATTAAAGAAAAAGTAGGATGGAATCAAGGCAGGAAATGAACATTTAAATAAGGAATGTGTTAGTTCATCACAAGCAGGGGAACCATCACCTGAGAAAGCAGATGAAATGAAAGAAAAATTCTGCAAGACAGCTGAGAAAAGCTAGAGCTCAGAAGAACAGGTAAGAGTGAAGAACAAATTTAAAAGAAAATTTCAGAAGGAAAATAGACTTAACACATCATCTTCTAGAATGTGGGAACACTGTCCCACTCTATCATGGATGCCATTCTCTTCCTACAGCATGATGGACTAACAGACCAGTGATCACAGAATCACCAACGTTGGAAAAGACCTACAAGATCACCCAGTCCAACCACCCACCTATCACCAATAGTTGAAGGACATGGTTTAGTGAGAACACAACATCCAACCGTTCCTTGAACACCTCCAGCATCAGTGACTCCACCACCCCTATGGGCAGCCCATTCCAGTGCCTGAATACTCTTCCAGAGAAGTAATATTTCCTAGCGTCCAGCCTGAATCTCCCCTGGTGCAGCTTGAAGCCATTCCCTCTGGTCCTATCACTGTTACATGAGAGGAGGCCGACCGCCAGCTCACTACAACCTCCCTTCAGGTAGCTATGGAGAGCAATGAGGTCTCCCCTGAGCCTCCTCTTCTCCAGACTGAACATACCCAGCTCCTTCAGCTGCTCCTCATAAGCCCTGTGCTCCAGACCCCTCACCAGCTTTGTTGCCCTTCTTTGAACCCACTCCAGGGCCTCAATGTCTTTCTTGCAGTGAGAGGCAAGAAAGTGATGACTTCAGCAAGGAATTCAAGGTCCAATAATATAATAAAAGATAACTCTGAAGCAGTCAATAGAAACCTAGCTTGGTAATAAATTGAGCTCTAAGTAAGAACTGATTTCTAGCACTTATATCCCTGAATGTTTCTCTGCTATGACTTAAAGCATTTATTTTCCTCTAAGTTTTCAAAACAAAAGTCTAGTTATCATTTTGTGTGAGCCCCTTACAGGGGACAGACGCCAAAGACCTCATATTGTCAAGAATAAAAAACTTGAATTACTGCCTAGTGTACAAAAATAAAACCTCATCTTCTTTCAATTTTTAGTCTAAAGAGTTCCACAATCACTCACAGCACCATCACCATCTAGTGCATCAATGGCTTGGAAGTGTGCGAGGAAACCAGAACTGAATAACAACAGGTTCTCATCATCAGCATCACTTATCCAGAACAAAACAACTCATTCATAAAGTAAGTTCTCCTCACATAGTCAATTGAAAGTATTTCTTCTACCTTTCTGTTATCACCTGCATCTTAACTAAGCAGACATGCCTGTTGCCTCACCAGGAGTTAGGTCCAGCTTTGCTGAACAGACATCACCTGGAACTGCAACAATAGCTTCAAAGCTTCCTGTCTTCCTCACTCTGTTGAACAGGGATGGAACCAGTTGAATTGCCAGCCTCTCCCCGCCAGCAGGGATGCAAAGGGCAACTCCCTCACAAAGGCGACACCAGGACAGAGAGAAGGGCAACACCTCCAGCTTTGATAATGAATGCTCTACTGTCCCTTCTGTAATCCCCTATGACTGACAGTCGCACAAAAACACTTCTGCAGTACTTTTTTTTTTTTTTTTTTCAGCATTTCTGGCTAATGCATTTTCTTTGCAAAAATAGACTACTTAGATGTGTTCAAAATACCTTAAAATAAATTATTTCATTCAATTCAAATCCATCCATAAACCCCTTTGCATCTCTCAAATTCAAACCTGAAAGCTTTGCCATTTAATAAGAGAACCAGGGAAAAAAATCGAGTTGTAAACCATCCTTACGTGGAAGGGCTACAGAGACCACTTTTAAGCCTTAGTCATTCCAATGCAGGCAATCTTGGAAAACACAGTAGGAGGCCTATCAATACTATTTGCAGTCCTCTCTACAAAATCAATGACTGAAACCATTCCAATGGGCACTGTCATCATGCTCCAGACTGGACATGGAAGGGTAACTACAACTTCAACACTTCACAGGATAAATCACAATAGGAAACACTAAGGAAGAGTGAAAAGTCTTTGTCTGCACACTTGCTTAACTAGCAAGTTTACAAAGCAAGACATCTCTTTAAAAAAAAAAAAAAAAAAAAAAAAAAGCCAGTGCTACCTTCTTAAGATTTCCCTCACAAAGTATTTTCAGGAAACTAAGCAAATGTGAGTAAGACCAGAGTCTTTAAAAAAAGAACAGACACAAGACCTATAAAACTACAAGTGACAGAATAACAGATAGAGACCCAACTTTCAATGCAGGAATTAGGGAGCGCAAATGAAGCTAATATATAACAGGTCCAAACAAGCAATGAATAGTGACTCCTCACACAACACTATGCAGTGAATGATCAAAATCCATTGGAGTTCAGGGGAAGGTGAGCAGGCTTGTTAAAGAAAATGTCACAGAAGTCTCATCTGACTCCAAAGGACAAAATGAAATGGCTGAAGACCATAGGGAACCTACTGAAAGGAACACACAATATTGTCTTTCGTGCAATCCTCCAAAACACATTCCTTCCTGGCAAAGGCACAGAATGGGGCATTCAGATAGATAGCACATGATAGAGCACTTCTGTAACTGCACTACACACAGCACCAAACGTAAATAGCAGCTTCCTTTTAATTACTTCCACCCAAAGACTTAACAGAACTGTTACCTCTTCTCTCTTCAAAGCTAGTATTCATGTTAGTATAATAGCAGCACAAAATTTCTCAAAGTCAAACATCTTTATTTTCATTTTTTAAGTCTTAAGTGATATTAGGACATATGCCACAGCAAATCACACAGCTGTTCTCATAGGATGTAGTTCAACTGGAGACACGAACAGCAAGCAGGAAATTGCAAGAGTGAATTAATTCAGAAATCGTATCTTGAGTTGAAAATGAGTGAACTCATACCAAGAATGCAAAAATTTGACACAAGTAGGTGGGAGCATATAAGAAACTAAGGTGAAGGCAATTCTGCAGTAGTTAAGAACTCCAAAAGTGTAGAACTTCAAGCAGAGCTTGCTATCTTTTTCATGACTCTCCTTAAAAAGAAAAGTCTTGAAAAAACAGAGTTAGAGGAGAGGAAAAAAAAAATAAAGTGTTATTTCTCCTATTTTCTATTGAGATTTTCTTATTACAACACAGCTTTAAAGTTATAAATTAAAGACAATTAAAATATAATGCTACAAAAATTGAACAGTGAATTGTGCTGGTATGTCAGATTTCTTAAAAAAATAAAAATAAAAATCAGATAAATACAGGTTTAACCAGAAAAATCTCTCTATACAAGAGATAAAAGCAACATAAGCCAATCATGTCATACTTCAACATACTTTAAAAAAAATCACAATGCCTCTGAGTGAGAAAATACAGGCCTTTTCCGTTCAGCAAGCTATTCCCTCTAGACATGAATTAGACAATACCAAGAAAAAAAAAAATCTGAAGTCTACTGCTTTTTACCCCCAACAATTTGAAGGCAGATGGGGTCAGAATACACATACAGTTAAGTTTTTCAGCAGCAAAGCTGGACTGAAGACATGTATGCAGCTGTTGGTCCTTATTGCATACACAAGGCCACAGCCTCATCATGTTTTACTGGCATCACACTAGCTCATCTGAGTGACCTTCCTGAGGTTATGCAACTAGATTCACCTCTCAATATTAGGCCATTAAGTACTGTTGGGCCTCTAAGGTTGAAACTTTGGCTCAACTGAGAAGAAAAAGGAAGGGATCAGAGACACTCTTGTCAAGGATTTACCATTTGGCCCCAGGCAGCCAGGCTCTACAGCAATGTAACAGAAATGCTCATCTTGAAGAACCAGTTTCCAGGAAGGAAGAATGGGAACAACAATTAGGGCTCACATTCAGACCTCAAACAGCTGGCAGCATCTCAGCTCTAACTCTTCATTAATCCCAGCCACCACCAGAAGAGGACTGTTGACCAGAGAAAGTTGGAAGACAGATGAACAAAAAAAGAAGAAAAGCATGATGAACATTATATTTTCCTGCTCATTTTGGTGTATGTTCTCTGCCTACACCGCGGTTTTGTGTCTGCAAAGTTACTTGCGATGCATACAATGTATCTCATGTCTCGATCTTCCTTTTTAAGGATGAACTACATCACTTACTGACCAGCTACATTTGGCAAAAGCATTCTTTCTATGCTGTAACAGATTTTGTTTGGCAAACTACTTAAGTGAGATGAAAGCAGAGCTTACCCATATGTTCTCTGCAGATAGCCCTGGCACTCTACGTTTCAACAAAATATGCTATGAAAGTCAACATTCAGCAGTTGCATGGAAAACATATTAAAACGGAGCACACACGTGCCCTTGATAGACAAACCCAAATAGTTTCTGAGCCAATACCTCAAGTTGTCTTCAGGGACATTGCTGACAACATCCTCCCTTACTTCACAGTAAAAGCAGTATCCTACCTGTGGCAAGACACAACTTGCATTCATTCCCCCTGTACACACACACACACACACACACACACACACACACACACACACACCATGAGCAAGGCAAAAAACAAAACCCAAACAAAATGGCAGTATTCTGTAGCTGTAACCAGACACTTCTGGAGCTTTATTAAATAAGTATGTATTGCTCACATAGCACCTAGACTACATACTGCTTTATAGTACTGTACATTCCAGACAGAAACAAGAAAACATTTCTCTGCCCAGTATACCAATGAATGCAAATGCATGTCTATTTGTCTGTTGGTTACGTTTAAAATAGCTGTAATTAAATTAGGTGTAGAATAGCTCTCAATAGTTACGGAAGCACTTCCACAAGTATCAGCCATATTTTGTTGCTTTTTCCAAGTTTTTAGGATTATATCTGCCTGTCAACTTACCCATCCCCTCCTAAAAAGGGGTTTTAAGTCCAAAAAGCTTAAATACAATGGCTCTGCATACTGTAGAAGATTACTGCACTAGCTAAAAATTCACACAATTGTTAGCAAAGAATATTTTTCCACCATTTTGAAGTCTCAACAGCAATCACATCCAGTGAACATACCTTAGTGTTTGTTACAATCCCAGTAAAACTATTCTCCTTATACAGACATAATTGACAGTGCCAGCAAATATGGAGCCTTCAGTATGGTAAAAGAGTAGTCACTCAACATGGCCTTGAAGTCACATGCACACATTAGCAGAAGAAAGAAAGATGACCCTCTGAGTGTCTGTGCCAAGGGATACATGTGAGAGGGTTTTTTTTTTTTAATCTAAAAATACTGTCAGATTCATCCTACAATCTGGAAAATTCTTTCTATCCTATTTCGTTGCTTGCAACTGATGTCCATGACTAAATCAATGGGAATTACTTAACATGCATCAGCTGCTTCATTAATTCCACTCAAGCAACAAGTTCCAAGTACATCAAAATAAATGAAACCATCTTAGAAGCTGTTGGTGACATAAAGCATTGTTCTTAAATACTGCATCAGAGATTCGGCAATGAAACATTTACAGAAGTTTAAACATGGAGACTCTGTTTCACCTAGGGTTTGAAAAACTCATTTTGGGTAGTCAGAACTTGCTTTCCAATACATAGAGGCTCAAAGAACAACCAAGTCTTCCTCTATCAGGAAATAAAAGCAAGCAGTAGAATCAAAAGCAAGAAGTGGAGGAAAGTTGATGATTTTTCGACTCACATTTTTCTTCATATTAGGTACATATCAAAACATGCCAACCAACATATTTTAAAGTTACACTCAGACATGAATTTGCAGCTTCTTGCAGATTTGGTCCATTGCGCTCTTTCACTGACCTCTGCACACTCCTCCACACAGCACCAGGCTTTGTAGGTACCTATCCACTTCACCACATGCTCTCACCTGTACAGAACATTTGGAATGAGTACCTCAGAAATGAATCACCCCGTGAGCATTCCATAGCATTTGTCTCTTCTGCAACTAGGTGGCAACGTGAACTGAGGCAAGACATCAGTCACCACTCCAGCTTCAAGGCAGTCCAGCACCCTGACTCTCAGACACGAAGAAGACACTCTCACCACAGAAACTCATTTCATTATTCAAAAGTCGTTTTTCACTAAATCAGTGCAATCACAACAAAACATATTTCCTAAAACTTTCTAATGCTCCCAACCATGCCAAATTTGTTTTCTCCTTTTATTTTTATACCATTATTCTAACACTTCATACAGGAGAACTTTTATCCAAAACAAGCCTTTAAATACTTTACCATCTCACTTACGGAAGTATAATTGCATTAAACTTAAAACACAGTCCCAGTGCTAGCAATAAAGTCACCCACATGATTACAAGAACCAGACTTTTTAAAATGGAAATAACTTACTTTCATTTTATTATTTCAATGAAATTTATATTGTAGCTTCACTCACTGCAGGATATGGAATCATTTAAGCCCTCAGAGGCAGAAGCTCAGGAAGAGGAGGAAATTATGGAATTAGGACAGTCATTCCATATGGCTGAAAATTTATTCTTTAATCCCAGTCTTCCCATCACCCATCCCACCCGTCTCCCCAGTGTCACAGAACCATAGAACGAGCTGGGTTGAAAAGGATCTCAAAGATCATCCAGTTTCAACCCCTTTGCTGTGGGCAGGGTTGCCAGCCACTACACCAGGCTGCCCAAAGCCACATCCAGCCTGGCCTTGAATGCCTCCAGGGACGGGGCATCCACAACCTCCTTGGGCAGCCTGTTCCAGTAGGTCACCACCCTCATTCCCTTGTTTTGCATGTGCACAATGCCACCACACAGCTACCAAAAAACCTTCAAAGTGACAAGGAACCTAACTAGAGGCGATGAGCAGTCTCATCAGGTGATCAGGCAGTGCTTGAGCATCTTCAGGGAGGTACACCAGAGCACCCGAGAGATGCTGCAAACAGCAGCTCTGTGTTGTGGAACAACACACACCACCATAAGACAAGTACACAGCGTGGCAGTAATTATTAAAGAGCAAGGCAAAGATTTTAGGAAATATATAGGTGCCACTTGGAAGGAACCTGAGAGAGATGTCACAGGACTGCATTTGGCACTATGGAATTCAATAAAAGGAGGCACTTTAATGACTGGCGTGATGTCAGACTAAAGGCAGTGCATTCCGCAATATATCAGAGACTGTGAAGAGTACAGCATGGTGTGGGTCAGAAGGTAGTAGCACAGCTAACACTGTAAGGCATGGCTCTGAAAGGTACAGCTGGTGATCCTATTTGCATTTCCTTATGTGCTGTGGCTGGGGGAAGGGAAGAAGATAGAGCAGATGGAAGAAGTTTGGAAGAAAGCTACAAAGAAGTCTGGAGCACCTCCCCTATAAGGACAGGCTGAGAGAGCTTGGACTTTCAAGACTGGAGAAGAGAAGGTTCCAAGGAGATCTTACAGTAGCCTTCCAAGTACCTAAAGAGGCTCTTCTGGAAAGCTGAGGAGGGTAGGTAGTTACAGGACAAGGCGAAACGGCTTTGAACTGGAAGAGAGTAGATTTAGACCAGATGTTACGAAGAAATTCTTTACTGTGAGGTGGGGAGACACTGGGCCAGGTTGCCCAACGAGATGCGAATTCCCCCTCCCTGGAAACATTCAAAGCCAGGCTGGATGGGGCTTTGAGCAACCTGGTCTACTGGGAGGTGTCCCTGCCTATAGCAGGGGGTCTGGATCTAGACCATCTTAAAGGTCCCTTCCAACCCAAGCAATTCTATGATTCTATGACACAAGATTTCTGCATTGCTGGTGCCTGACAGAACAAAAGTGAAGCCCCTCCCAAATGACATCACTCACCATAGTGTGCCTTCAATATTTTATATCTGGGGATAAGTACACATGCTGCCTAAGCAGATCAAAGCCAGATACACGTGCTCACATCAGTATCTCAGGTTGCTGGCTATACTGGTCTTTTTGTATGCAGATGTTACTTTCTGCATACTGTGGAATAACTTGAAGTAAAACAATATTCTACTCCCTATCAAAGGGTGTGTCCTTCAGCAGATTGCTTCCCCTTTCAAAACATCTTGTTTCTGTTTACCAAGAAGCAGGTATATGAATTAAAACATTCCAAGAGGTAGTTGCCCTGGACTCTACTTTTCTGTCTCACCTTAATTTGCTATTATTATGCTTGAATGTAATTCACAACCAAATTTCAAAATAATCTTCACAACATCTCCAGACATCAAAGTGCTCCCATACAATTTAGAGAGCCAGTCCCTTTATAAATTCCTATAATCTCAGTTGTAAATTGTATGCTGCTACTCTTAATGGGCTAACACAACATCAGCACCATCCCAACATGAGACTTCTCAAAATGTCAAAAATTCAAAGCTGTCTGAAAGAGAAAATGTTTCCTCTTCACAGGGAAAAAGAGTTAAATTAATAAAATAGAGCCACCTGTATTCCCACCTGTACCCCTTTTTGCCTACTAGCACTACAAAGCAATGCTTCCTCAGCTCATTACTGCCATGCAGTAATGATGGTATCGCTAATTTCACATGTACAGTAAATATTTTCCTCATACAGAGTTTTTTCTATGCCACTATCCCTTCCCTTAAAATAATAATGTTACTTTTGAAGTTACTAAAATGTTGGGGTTTTTTTGTTTGTTTGTTTGTTTTTTTAATGTTAAATTTTCCAAACTGGGCTTGGTTTTCATGTAAAAAAAGTTTATCAATAATCAATTTTTACCCCGAAGTCTCAAACACAAATCCAAAAACTGGGTGAACAGAAACTGTTACAGACAGGCAACACTTAAGGAAGGCAAGAACAGGCAGGTACTTCCTAACAGCTGATAAGTCTCCCACAGAGAAATTGTCCATTAACCAAGTGGGCTGATGCCCCTTTAAGGGCCACCTGTCTCCCTCACCCCAAATACAACTGCTTTCAGCACCAGTCACAGCAAACTTTAGATCAGCCATATGGACAGATGTACACGAACCCAGGGGAGGGAGTTTAAAGTATGATAAAAAGTTAACATTTATGAAAGTGATGATCAAACTAGCCATTTACCAGCCCCGCTAATAACAGAGTGAGTGGCATACAAACTCCAGGCTTTGAGTTCCGTGCTTGCAAGAGAGACGCACTAATCCCACAGATTGTTTGCATTCTTTAAGTCTGACACAATTTAGACCTTTGAGAGCAGTGTGTGTGTAATCTTTAACACACAGGCCCTGATTTTGAACCTCAAACATCACATTGAGTGCTAAAAATAACTCATCGTTCTACTGTTCTATTAGCAGCAGCGATCAGAAGGTCACCTATTAACTTCTGCATCACAGTGACAGGTTTGTGTTCCTGCTTCACATCAAATCCAGTTGCTCATCCTCATTCCTCGTGGTTGCACTGAAAAGTCCAGAGACTATGTATGCTTATGTAGATGAATCAGAACACACTCCAGTTTCCAGAACACAGACGCTGCTCTTGCTTCTCCAGGCACATAATCACAATGGTATGGCTGGGCACTAATGTCAGATATCCATTAACAATCCTCAGAGATCTTATGTTTCTCACTGCCACCTATTACAGAACTTTGGTGTTGTTTCCAAATAGGTACAGACAGTGCAAATAATCAGTAGAAGTACATGCAAGATTTTATGTGAAACTGAGTAACTTTTTAGGTCTGTGACCAATATCACACTGGATGAGAAGAACGAGTAGAAAGAAAAAAACTTTATTTCATAAGGATTGTAAAATACTCAAGGTTTTGATGATCCCTGAAACATTAGACTGTGAAACCTAGTCACTTTATTCTAACAAAAAAATGCTTTGTTTCCAAAATAACTTTCCAGATTAAAATGAAAATATAATACATTCTATTCTTTTCCTGTTCTTTCACAGGAGGCCTAATCACCTTAATCACAGAATGGACTTACTAGACCTAGTAATTCAAAATACACAATGAATTACAAAAAAAAAAAAAAAAAAAAAGTATTTTTTGGTCTCATTCCCCATCTTTAATAAGTTGCATTCTTTCTGTAAAAATGACCTGTGATAGTTATGAATAATGACTGTGTAAAACTGAAAGGCAAGGAAACATAGCATCACAGAATAACTCGGGTTGGAAGGGACATGCTTAAAAGTGATTTGCCTACAAAAAAAAAAAGATAATCAATCCAGAAATATCACAAACTTTACTGAAAGACAGCAGTTTGTTTGTTTAAACCAACTTAAAGCTGCCTGAGAAGCTTCTGTCTTGAATGCATGCTTTATCTCAAGTATTACAGAGCCTTATATTCAAGCAACTTAATCAGATCAAACACTTTCCTCAAGCTAGAATATATTTTTGCATAGAATAAGTTGGTTTGTCACAAGCTTAGTACTGTGACCCAACCTCCAACTAGAGATCAAATGCTCAAACTTCCAGACCATGAGAAATTGCTCGCTATACCCAACAATGTATTCTGTACTCAGGAGCAATACTACTGAATGCTATCTTATAAGGGGAAAATGAGCAACCAGGTGGATTGGTTTTAACTTGGGAGAGTACTCCTGTTTGTTAACTATGCAGTGATGGATTTTCATTTAAAACAAATGTATTTGATTGCTGTTCATCTTTGTTCTTCCCTTACAGGTACAGTAGTGACCTTATTTACACTCAAGTTAATCATTACATCTCACAGAGAGTGGAGAACAGCAGGGGGAGGTGAGGAGAGAGGAGGGAGAGGGAAAGGACAGTTTTTTTTCCCCAGAATGAAGACACGAACAACTTTAAGAAATTGAGGGAAAAGCAACAACAACAAAAAAGCAGCCACAGTCTTCATAACCCCAAGTTACTCTCTTGAGAAATCCCACCCAGCTTATACATTTTAACTCCAATGTTTTTTACTCTAATAAATGTAAAACTGTCATTGACATCTTTGTCTGCTGACACTATTCTTCACCTACTGTTTCTCCTCTCACATGTATACATACTAGCCATGGTGAAAGATGCTGGAATGAAAGCCAGAGACAACAAAAACACTCACTTGCCCAGAAGAGCAAAGAGCAGCAGTGCACATCCCCCTCCCAAAGCAAGAATCAGCTGGGCCCAACAAGCTTAGGGACTAAGAGCAGACCCTCAATACATCACATTCCACAACTCTGAGTCAAAACCACCAGGCATGGAAACCTTTGGAGACTACTATATAACATAACTCCCTAGCAAAGCAACAGCACAACTTTAAAAAAAAAAAAAAAATTCACAAAGAGACAAAAATAATGACTTCTGTCTATTTTATCTTGACCTAGACTTCCATGAGACTACGTATCCCACCAGCAAGCTTCTGCATATCTTGCTTGCCATTGCAAACAACTGTCATAACAATATGCTTTAGAAGAAATAAAATAGAAAAAGAAGGATGAGCACAGTATTCAATCACATGCAATATTAAGCGGAGTAATTACACACTCACTGCAGGCAACACAAAAATACTGTCCCCTTGGAAGCTCTGTAAAGTAACTGCCTCCATGGCTTGCCCCTCCCAGGGAAACTAGGTCAACACCTTTTTGGTAGGAGTAATTTCTGTACCTCCCTAGCAAGTACAAAAAAAGGCCTCTGTTGACCCTAAAAATAAATACCATACTTGAACAAGTCAAGCCCAAACCCAATTTATTTTCTTAAAGTAGTAACAGTACACTCTACACTATTTGTTTGTATCTCTAGCACATGAAACCTACACGTCTGATAATTTTATGTGGTTAATACATAAACAACGTGCAACAACCCCCTGCCCTAAGGCCTTCATCTACAGAATGCAATTAAGAGCTTACTGTTTTAATGTTTCAGGGTTTTTTGTGGTTGAAGGAGTAGTTCATTAGTCACAAGAGCTCCTTTTCTTGAACTCTGTTAATTAACACTCTGCTGTCTGTTCCCACAGTGGAAACAAGAACCAGCATTGCAAAACTGACTGCCTCTTGGCTGCCAAGAAGAAACAGGGTGATCCCTTTAATTTAGTTTGGCTGCCTTCTCACACCACCATGTGGAACTGCTTTGGCTGATTGCAACAAACTCCATTACTCACCTTCATCTCTCCTGTGTGCGTGCACCCTGGCAAATGCTGTGATTACTGCTACACCCATGGGAGTTAGTCAAGGAGCAGCTTGTAAGGCAGCAGCTGATACAGCTGCCAAATGGACATGACCATCTCCTACACAGTTATGAAACCCTGATGACTAGTATCTTACACTCTCACAGTCACCAAGAAGGCAGAAGTACAGGCACCTGAGAATCACCAGCCATCAGCACTAGCTAATCACATCAATATGTCACAGCAAACTGAACGACATTATCAAAAATGCTAACAGTGCATATACCTCTTCATTATGGACAAATCCTCAGGAGTCACTGCTGGGTTGTCCTAGGATACACTGCCCTCGCTTGTTTGCCTACATTACTCCCCAAATCATTTACATCAATAATTCTCTTTAGAAGTTATTGTTTGCATGAGCCAGGACACAAAGAGCCTCAAGATTAAAGAGCAAAAATCCCAATCCTTATCCAAAGTAATCTTGAAACGCACCAAATAACACCAGAACAAGAAAGAACACCACAGCCTGCTGACAGCAGTCATTTCACTGTGCCATCACACTGTGCCTGCAAAGATTGATGCCATCACAGATGATGACTTTGAGGAGAGCTTCGTAGGAATGAAAAAGCAACAGAGAAGCCTTAAAGATCTTACTTAAAGGAGTAACTGGCTTCTAAGAAATGCACAAGGAAAGATATGCCAAGTAAGGCTAGGCAAAGACTTGACCATGAAGAGCTGCATGAGTGAAAGCTGCTAGTAGTGCACATTCAGAGTAACAGCGAAGGAAGCAGAAAGGGGGGAATGAGAAGGCAGACACAAAAAAGACTTTGAAGTAGCACACTGATAACACTGTTCCAGTGACAGGAGAGACCAGCCCTGAGGCACCTAATACAATAGGCACTTCAAACCAAATCGCTAAAGCATCTCAACTTCTTTTTAAGAGATTGTGTCAAAAAGCAAGATTCATCAATTAAGCAGTCAATCACAAAACCTCTCTACTTCCCCGTATTTTTTAACATTGATTTAAACATTTAAAGTAATTGCTTCAAACAATTAGCTGCTTGACACGTTTGCACCATTCCACGCTGTCTTGCAGCCCTAGTTATGCATGCTGTAATGACGCTGGTTCCCAAAATAGCAGAGACCTCATTGAAGTTCAAGTGCAACACCCTAAATGTAAAAAACCCAATTGTAAAATGTAATTGTAAGTAAGCCAAAGATATCCAAGATAAAGAACAGCAAAGCTGACCAAGGGCTTCGAACCACAAGGCCAAAATACTTCCAACCTGACCAGAAGCCTCACTCTCTGAAGTAAAGTAGAGCGGAGGAGGGCAGAAGAGAGCCCTGCATCTGTGTAAGCCACTGCATCTGGAATTTTCACTCAGCAGCTTTTGATTATGAGGCAAGAGTGTGAGCAGACACAACAATCTCTTAGTAGGGTAGTAACAAGACATTGCTTCTTTCAGCACTTTAGTTAAACTGGATGTTGTTTCTTATGTTGTTGTTTGCTGTTTTGTCGGGCTTCTCCTGCTTGTTTTCTAAGATCTCTTCCAGAATACAACCTCATCGGTGCTGCCTTCAAGGGAGCGCACGATTTCTAGGTGCTGGAAGCAGCTCCAGGAAGGGACTTTGTGGGCACAGCTGACAAAGATACTTGGGCAAGTGCTGTAAGCAGACTGCAAAACAGATAAGTAATTTTCAGAAGTTATCAGATTTTACAGAATTCCCAGTGACAATTAAGAATGTTGAATGGCAAAAATATATTTCAGTAAAGCCAAAAGTAAACAATCGTTGAGTTTCCAGCTACGATTTCAACCCATGCTTAATCTCTTGAAGACTGAGAATGATACTGGCCTATAGATTTACATACATTATGCTCAATTACACATTGGTTAGAACCCACACCGTTCATTCGGTATTCTGCAGCAAATAAGTTCATATAAATTTAAGTGAAACCTGTAGATACATACAAGCTCACAATTTGGGAAATTAGTACTTCTGCAAATGACAGCTGAACAAGAGTCTCTAGACATGCCTGGCATGCGACTCCTCTGCTGGGAGCTGAATCCTCTTCAATTACTCTTCCTTGAGATGCCGGGATAAATCTTACAATGCTAAAAGCACACATACAGCATTGCTAGTGGTCCTATGACTACATCACAGCATCCAGTTTTCAATTACTTTCTTGAAGAGACAATTTTATACATCCAAGATTCTCACTAGCTTGGTATCTACACCCTATCACGTGGTCTAAGAAGCTTCCCAAAACCCTCAAGTCAAGCTACTTCACCAAATACTGGCTTCCACTAGCATCGATGGGAACCATCATTTTGCAGTTGGCTTCGCTGCTAGCAGCACAAAAATTGTGTTTTTCTTCTGTAAAAAGAATCCAAACTAGTTCCAGAAGTCTGTTCCAAGTGTTTCTAATTATACCACAAAGATCTAAAAACTATCAGCTACACATGACTCAATTACAACCGTTAAAAGCTGCTCCTGCACGCAGCAACACGAGCTGCTACTCTTCTTTTTACACAGCTGTACAAGGTAGTCCACCCAGCAAAGACAATGGGCCAAAGGGCGCTAAGTGAAGCGGGAAGGACAAACCAGGCCAATGATTACCACATGCAGCGACTACGAAGAAGTGCATCTCTTACTACTGTCTCATGCAATATTTTAAGAATTCAGTGTTACAAGTAACAATTTTTTTCAGCAGACAACGAATAGCACACAATATAATTACAGCTCTGCCATAAACAGATCACATTAGACAATCAAAAACTTTTCCAGACATCAGATGCTGTCCTGGTTTTGGCTGGGACAGAGATGATTTTTCCTTCATAGTATCTGATATGATGCTGTTTTTCTTCTAAAGCCAAAACAATGTGGGTAACATACCAATGTTTTAGTTGTTGCTAAGCAGTGCTGTATGGCGCCAAGGACATATCAGTTTCTCACACTGTGCTCATGAGGGGGCTAAGGAGACACAAGAAGTTGGGAGGGTACAGAACCAGGACAGCTGGTCTAAACTGGCCAAAGGAATATTCCACACCATATGTCATCATGCAAAACAACAACAACAAAACTTCTAAAAGCAGTGGGGAATTGGCCAGGCAAGCAGCCAGAGCTTAGTGATTGGCTGAGCATTGAGCATTGGTTGGTGGGTGTTAAGTAACTGTTTCTGCATCACCTGTTTTGTGCATATCCATATAAACACATCCAGACGCACATAATATCATTACCACCCTTTTTTCTTCATTTTCTATCTCAGTAAATAGACTTTATCTCAACCCACAAGTTCTAATTTCTGGGTTTTTTTTCCCTCCAGTTCTCTCTGCATTGCACTGGGAAGAGGTGGGTGAGCAAACGATGTGTGGTGTTCAGCTACCTGCCAGGTTAAACCACAACAGATGCCTACTGATTATGAGTATTTCAACAACTCTAAATGAAGCTGTGCTCTCTTTTCTTACGCACACAACTTTTCTAAATGACCATGCCTCCACCTGTTCTGTTGTCACTTTCTGCACAATAGCAGCTCGAGTGACTATGAAGAAAGGAGAATCTAGGGTCGAACCAGGGCCCGCAACTTTCGCTGCTCTACAGCAGACACTGTGGGATGGACCCAGATGGGGGAGCGACATGCTTACACTCAGCAGGGACCTCCGCAGTACTCAACATACTACAGTACGCTGCCTAGAGCATCCTTCAACTCTCCGTGAAGCAGACAAGATTTGTTGAACCATTCTCTAGGCTCCAGTGACTAGAACAAGAGCACAGATGTAAATTAATTATGTCTTAACCCTGATTTGAATGCCTCCCACAGTAGGACCAGAGGAAAATCACTTTCCTTCATCACCTGCATCACAAACACTGCCATATGTGGACACCTGAAATTGCCCAAACAGTTCAGGAGGTAATGAGCAACACAGAATAACAGAATTACCGATGTCGGAAAAGACCACCAAGATCATCCAGTCTAACTGTCTACCAACCACCAATATTCTTCAACAAAATCATGTCCCTCAGTACAACATATATATGTTTCTTGAACACCTCCAGTTACAGTGAGCCCAGAACCTCCCTGGGCAGCCTGTTCGATTGCCTGATCACTCTTTCAGAGCAAAAAAAAAATTTCTGAACATCCAACCTGAACCTCCCTTGGTGCAACTCAAGGCCATTCCATCTAGCTCTATCACTAGTAACAGAAGAGAAGAGGCCGACCTGCACTTCACACAACCTCCTTTCTGGTAGCCATAGAGAGCAATAAAGTCTCCTCTGAGCCTCCTCCATGAGAAACAATACCAGTTCCCTCACTTGCTCCCCGTAAGACTTGCGCTCCAGACCCCTCACAGCTTCATTGCCTTTTTCTGGACATGCTCCAGCACATCAGTGTCTTTCTTGTAGTGAGGGAGTACTGAACACAGTACTCACGGTGCAGTCCCACCAGTGCAGAGTACAGAGGGACAGTCACTTCCTTGCTCCTGCTGGCAACGCTATTTCAGATACAAGCTAGGATGCCATCAGCCTTCTTGGCCACCTGGGCACACTGCTGGCTCACGTTCAGCCAAGCATCAACCAACACCCCCCCCCAAGTTGGTTTCTTCCCCAAATCTCCCAGCCAGTCCGCCCAAAGCCTGAAGTCTTGCCCGGTGTTCTTAAAGCCAAAGTGCAGGACCTGGCACTTGGTCTGTATTCACAGACAAAAACAGCTAAAACAACAATGCTAACACTGTTTCTTGTACATAGATAACCTACTTTATGTTAGTTAAAACTGCACCATGGCACAGACGTACTCGAACTCCTCACAGTTTTAACTCCTTATCTTTAAAAAGAGAGTAACACAGCAGCTCCCAATTGAGAGGTGTACAGGAAGAATAAAATAAAGACTGAAGCACCAGAGGTACTGCCATAATGACACATGACAGTTAAATCAAGAAGGCATACAGCGCACTTATCACACACACATACTTCATTTCTCAAGCTCTGTTCTAGTTATCTTAATATTTTTTAAGTCTTTTTAAAAGTACTGCAGTTAACTAGGAACATCCTGGTGCACAGACCTAATAAAGCAGTAAGCAGCAAAACAAGGAAGCGTAAAACTGTAGTAACTGCAACCAACAGAACAGATTCCCCACTCCAAAGAACCCTCACTGCTAGCAAGTACCCAGTGCGGAAGCACTGCACTCAGATCAGCCCATTTTAGTGTTCCAGCTTTGGCACCGTTGCATCAAATCCACATCTACCCTCCTGAATAAAGAGCAAATAGGTCAAATGCCAGTATTAAATGATCCTCTGGTATTAGCAGTAAGTCTCAAATATAAGTGAAGGCAAACCATGCTCTTTACTCTTTTTATTTATCAGTTCAATCTGTATAACAATCACATGCTACTGTGAGATACAACTAAAATCAGTAAGAAATAAAAAAGGTTATTGATAGGTTTGCTTCCCTCACATATGGATTTACGTATAAATAGAAACATATATAGCTAGAGGAAAGATGAAGGATTGTTTCAAAACACAAGTAAATAACTATGACACTTCTATGTTTTCGCAGGTACAGCATAAGAGGTACAAAGCTGCATTCTCTGGTGAGTACAGATGAAATCCAGGTGCCACATAGAGAACTACACAACTAAAAGGGAAGAAAAGAGTACAAGATCACAGAATGCATAAAACATCTATATTTTGATTCCTCTTTTAACAACAGTTTCCATTATAGCTTGCATTAGGAATGCCAACAATTACTAAGTTATCTTCTGTCATAATCCTTTGGGAACCTTGCTTGTGGAGCCAGCAACAATCTCCACCATGTAGAGGACAGCTAACCAAGCACTGACTAGAAATCCCTGCAACAAGTGCTGAGGGAGCAAGGGAGATGAGAAAGCACCCCTCCTCTTAGGCCCTGCCCTACTCCTATGGGCACAGCTGCATCCTGGACCTTCACGTGCTTTTCGGTCCACATTCCTCAGGCATGTCTGAACTTGCTCTCACAGCCCTCCTTCCTGTGGAGCCTCCTGCACAAAAGCAGGCCTTCAGCTTCCATTGTTCTCCTCTCCCTCCCACCCTCATCCAAAGCACAGGCTTCCTCAGCAGCACAACGCTGCGTTCTGCTTCCTCAACGCTCAAGCCATGATACTGCCATCCCAGCGATGAGGCCAGCAGGGACTTACCCTACTTGTACATCTAGCCATCACTAAAGGGCTGTCCTTTGGCTGTGAGGACACAGCCCTCTCACCATACTTAGTTCACGGAGGAGGAAGCACGCTGCCAAGGTCTTCAGCTGGGCAAGAAGCCCAACAGCACCTCTAAATTGGCCTGCCTCATCGGCCACTAAATTCAAAACACAAAAGAAGCAACACCTTGAGACCTGCTCTTCTGTTTGGGCTGGGAAAACATCTGTATCAGAAAAGTTATCTTTTATTTAATGACAAAATAGGTGTATTACTGAGCTGTTCATAAAGCATTCACCCAGCAAACTTCATTCCAGTCATACAAGACTCGGTGAGATAAGAAAATATATTATTAACATTAAAGATAAAAGCATGACAAGCTAAGCAACCTTCATTTTGCATACACAAGACAGACATCAGGATCATATTAGACTAGAAGTGTGTAACAACATTCCTTTAGCAAAAGCCTTAGCCCTTGATGAGCACTAATTAAGTACTAATGGAGATCTCTCCTTTGATCAAAAAGAAAGATAAGATCATATATGCACCACAAAGCTTTGGTTGTAACACCACAGCAGATGCTTAGCTTCCCTACACCTAACTACTAATACAAGAAAGAGTCCAAAAACTGAAGAGATTTTGGTACTACAGTGACCAAGGTGTAAAAGGCTATGAGAAAGAAGTAAGAGAAACTACTCAAGCTCAACACGAACGCATTATTACAGTATAAGTCAGTCAGATACTGAATGAATGTCTGTAGGCCAAAGTTACAAAGGTCGGTGATTTGGTCTCACCAAATCAAAACACAAATGCTTGATTTTATCCAAATAATATTTGATGAAAAACAGCTGTGTTTCATAGTATCATAAAAATCTATTTTAATAGGCAATGATTGTTTAAAGCTATTAAAAAAAAGAACAGGCAGATTCCATGCACACATCCTTCTGGCAAATCCTCCAAGCTGTGAAATGTTACTGTACACACTCTGAAAAGATGGAGGCAGGCATATGGAAATCCACAGACAATCTACTTATGCAAAGCAAGCAAGCATGGCCCAGGGATATGAATGACACCTTATACTCAGAAGTCATCTCACTGAAAGGAATATGTACCCTAACACCAGACAGAGATCCAGAGTCAAACAGCATTTTTCTTCGTATTTCCTAACTCTTATTGCAAGCTTGTGAAGAAACATTAAGATCTGACACCAATTCTGTGACTGGAAAAAAAAAAAAAAAAAAAAAAAGTCCTGAAGATCTACTGCAAATATGTAGGAGTCTGCTAGAGAGGCCCCAGTTCTGTTAGCTTTTATCCACCTTCTCCTTCCCTTCTCTAGGTTAGCCTTGAAAACATCAGAATCTCACTACCTCCTCTTTTTGACAGGACTTACATATTTGGGGTATCTGGAGGAAAGAGCCAAGAAATGTTGCCAAAATAACAAACCTCCAGGGAGGTGAAACCCAAGTACGTGATGTTGACAGGAAAATGCAAGATTCAAATTAAGACTAATAACATCCCAAGTATGGAAAAAATGCAACAGTAATCAATTTTTTCCATTTATTCACAGAGACACTGTTAGGACATAAGCATTAATCTATTCTCACTGTGAAGCTTCCCTGCAAAGGAAGATCTCATTCTAAGATGCCTGGAAGGAGCTTATCTGTTAGAACATGACTTAAATCAGGCAATCTGTAAGTTTAGATTCAAGAAATCAAGTGAAAGAACAAATATCACCCCTCCCCCCTCAAAAAAACAAAACAAACAAAAAAAAAAAACTATGCTTCTTACACTTGTTGACAGGCTGTATGCCACATCACTCATAACTGCAATTCATCTAGTTGCATCTGTTGGGTAACAGCCTTTTGTCAGGTTCTTTTACTTAAGAAAATAAAACACCATCACAAATTTCAACAAGAATCTTATCTAGTGCTTTGTATTTTGTCTTCCACTAGCTCTTGTGGTGTGCTAGACAGTGTACAAACAGAAAGAGGCACGATCCTTAGCCAAGAGGCTTTATATGCTGAAAACAAGAGTCCCAGGCAGAAACATGAGGTAAGACTGGCTACAGAAGGCTCGAACAATGGAAGAAAAAAGCTTTTGACCACTGTCGAAAAAACATGCAAGAAAGAGGAAAAAATACTACAGAAGCAACAGCTAATTGCTACTGCTGAGCAATTATAATTGACAGAAATTTCTTCTGCTATCACTATATCTCTGGTGGACTAATACAGAATATCTTGGCTTTTAACAGTTCTGTGTCTAGGTACTACCTAAAGATATATGCTTTGTACCCACTACCTGCTTGCATCCTAAAATCCTTTGTCACAGCTGCATTATATTACTAAATGTTACAATCAACTTTCCAGTAATGCTCACTGAGATTTTAGCATTTAAAAGGTTTCTTTTCAATACGTTATGGTGATAGCCCTCTGCTTTTAGATCTCTGATGTTTGGCTAAAATAGTTTGAAAAGCCCCTTAATGGCAAAGCAAACAGAGCAGATTGTGAGGGGAAAGAAGAAAAAATAAAATAAAATCACAGAACCCATAAGCAACAACAACAAAAAGAAAACTGTTACAAAAAAAAAAAAAAAAAAAAAAAAAAACATGAACACGTGAACACAGAAGCCAACTGATTCTACTTTTTTCATACGCATTCACTTAGCAACAACGAATGAATAATTTTAAGCTAGCACTAGAACAAACTGGTTGTACAGCTTTTTACTTTAAGTTATAACCAGCAGACAAATGCTAAATATATTTATTATTTTCACCTTCTGCTAATGAAACATTACAGGCCAGCTACATTCAGAATTTCAGCTGAAATACCTGAGAAGAAGGTGTACATTCAACCTCATAATAAAAAAACTCTTTACAAACATTTTTGAGTAAACAAGCAAACGGAGAAATTAAGGCTTATTAGTGTTAATTTTTTCAAAATACTTTCAACACAATAGTATCCAATTCAGAATACTTAAAAAAAAAAAAAAAAAGAACAACCACACAACTTCAGTGTTATGTGCTACTTAGAACTGTTTCTGAAAGCCAGCTATGGTTTGGGACACCCAGCACACAGTTAACACAGCTGACCTTGTTGAAATCAGCACGATAACTCTAAATAAAAGAACACGAGGCCCTCTTGATTAAATGCTAACTGCTAATACATTAACATATTCCCCCTCCTTCTTCCAGGATACCTATAGATAAAAATAGTTGCCCTCAAGTTTTATTGGGAATTGAAATCAAGAATATTTTGTGACATAACAGCCACAGGAATAAATGACATCCATGAACTATTTTGGTAATGGAATAAGTGAATCCGGGGTGCGATAAAAGGACCAAAGCTCCAGCCTGATCCAGGGCTAGCTGAGCACACAGCTATAGTAACAAAGGCCAGACTGTAATGGAGACTCACAACAAGAAGGCATCTAACCACAAGCGTGTCAAACTGTCTTTACCGTGTAAAATTTGGCTTGAAGTCACAAGTCACGTAAGTATGCCAGGCCTGAGGGTAAGGGGAAAGAGGAGGGAAACAAAGAGATGATACAACTGTGTTGTCTAGTAGGATACTGATATTTTTCACATGGGAGAATCTTCCCCTTCTGCAGCTTCTCTTCCTCTCCCATATCCCAGCTTCAAGGTTTTAAGTAGTCAGGGGCTACTGAGACTACAGAACATGCCTCCACATGATCACATTACAATGTTTTCTTCAAATTGTTCTCTTCCAGAAAAGTTATGCCACTTCTGTACTGGACACTTCTCCATATGCGTGTCTGTATGTAATAAAATGAGTTCTTGCCAGTTTCTACATCCAGGATAGCCAAAACACAGAAAACTGCAAAAGCATCATCAAACTGCATCAGCTGCAGTCCTCAAGATGTGCTGCAACTTGCACGGCTGTCAGCCCACCCCACCGTAACCCAAATGACTTGAGAAGATGTGGATGCCCCATCCTTGGAGGTGTTCAGGGCCAGATTGAGCAAGGCCCTGGGCAACCTGGTCCTAGCGCATGATATAGCGGTTGACAACCTTGCCTGTGGCACAAGGGATACAACTGGATGATCTCAGAGATCCCTTCCAACCCAAGCTATTCTAAGCCTCCTTCATGAGTTCTAGCAGACAATTCAGTCTTGAGGGCACACACAAGAAGGTAGTGAGAAAGAAATGAAGTCTGTGAGCCTGTAAGCATCTTAGCTCACCCAGGAAAAAGGCTGCAAGTCAAATGCTACCAGGCAAGAGTTAGTTTCTCTTCCAGCAAGGATTAACTGAAAAAAGAGAATCTATTATCCCTGTTCAGTCAGTTTCAAGACCGATGCATGCCACCAACTCCACAAACACCCTGCAAGGAAGGCAATTCAACATAGTGACCTGATCAAAAAAACACATTCTCACAGCTAAAGACAACTCCCAAAAACTGCTAGAATTTGCATCACACTGTTAAAAAAAAAAAAACAAAAACAAAAAACAAAACAAAACAAAAAAACCATGTAGTTACATCATCACTTCAATGCCTTTATGAATACCAGATAGTTTCCTAAAACTGATGCTATAGCTAAAGATCTACCATATCCTTGGTCAGAGCTTGAGAAATGTTTTGCCTACAGAGCTGCTAGTGAGTAAATGCACAACTCTTCAGCAACAACCTTGATTTTACCCTTAGCTACATTATCTGCTACTGTCACTACAGTATGCTTTGCCAGAAAAAACACCCTTGCTTAAAAAAAAAAAAAAAAAAAAGCATTCTAGAGTGAATTAACAAGAGCAGGCAAGCAACTGCTTTTTCTATCAGCTATTGTTGACAACAATAAACAAAGCACTTTTTATTTAAAACCTGGTTACAAAAACCCAGAAATATTCACATTTACAAAATTAATTCTACATATGCTCTATTCCAAATTACAGATAAAGGTTCTTTACAGGGTCTGCAAGGAAGCAAACAGCACAAAAATCACAATGTGACTCTTCAAGGTGAGTGTTGCTCTGTTTAAAAAAAAGTGCAAGTTTTGTCTGCTTGTTTTAGACAGGAAGCCAAGTTCACCAGAAGTCAATTAGCTAACTGTCCTGGAGAGGATGCACAGCTTACTTTTGGAATTTGCTTCATCAGAAGCGGGAAAGTTTCTATGCGCCTTTTGGTTGGGAAAAATGTTGTTGTTTTTTTAAAATGTGAAAATAAATTTTAATATAACATATGTTAATAAATATGCATAGTTATATATCAATTGATAAATGTTTGATTGTAAATGTATTTGAAATAGAAAAATAATGGAGAAAAAGTCTTAGTTTTATACTGAACATTAAAATGGCCCAAATAAGACTTCTTATTTCTGCTTCTCCCCATTTTTCCAAAGTCTTTACCATTTTACAACATGCATGCATCACTATTTGCAAAACCTATCTCCCACCACCGTTATTCGTGTCATTCTCCTATAATACATCTCCATGGCACCACTACAGGCAACGAATATCACCAGTCAAACACCTTTCCCACAGCTTGACCAGTTCAGCAGAGATTGTGGTTTTACCCTTCTGTACAGACAGCAAGAGTCAAATAACTGGCATCAGCTCCCTTCCAAGCATCTAGTATTTATAAAACCAACCCTGAGAATTAAAGATAATGCTCCTAAGGTAGAATATAGACTACTGGTATCTGCTGAAGATGCAGTGGTTGTGGGCCACATAGTAGAAAAGCATTTTGGGTTAAAAATAAACCAAGAAACAGTGTTCAGAAGGCTATTAGCTACCCATTAAAGTGTTAATTTTCATATGCAGAGATGAAAACACACCATAAAGTTTTCCACATCTCATGTCTTTATGACAATGTCGTTAGGCAGGGAGTGACTTAAAATGAAGCCGGGCACTGAGAGGTCAAATACTTACCTGGAAACCGAAAAACAACAGCAGAAACAAAAGTCACTGTCAGTCTTTAATTTATTCTTTTGAATTTCAAAGGACACGTGTTAGCATTAGTCAGAAGATACACCTTCCTACTACATCCAGGCCTCAAATTATTCTGTATAACACTAATTGAGGGTCCAGCTAAAGAGTTACTTGTTCAAGGAACCTGCAAGTAGAATACATTATGCAAGAAAGCAAGCCAAGCGTGCTTAAAGCAGGTTTACTCTTTAATCTGGCAAGTTAACAAACTTTCAGTGCCCAAGAGAAAAAACATAATCAGGGAACAGCATTGTATAAATATTCCACATGCCAAAGCAAAAGGCTTATTTCAGTGTAACAATGCGCTCCTGTTTCAACCAATACCAACAGAAGAAAAAAATCTTTCCACAGAAGTTAGCCGTGTGTTAACGCATAACTTCACAGCACGTTCGCATGGAACCCTCAGGGAGCTCCTGAGGCAGTCTGTCACCGCACAGTGACACTCAGGAGGGCTGGGAGGACCCATCCCGCACTGCACACAACGTGAGCCTGACTTCCCAACTTGACTCAGTCCTGAGTCGACTCCTGCCAAGCGCTGACCGCAGGCATGTGGTCTAATCAGCGTTATGGTCCCGAGACGTTGAAGTAATGGCTGCTACAAACGAGTGCCGCTCCTCATCCAGGGAGTTCATAATTTCACATCAAATTCAAACCAAGAGAAGCCTGCAAAAACACTTCACGTAACAAAAGACGACCGCACTAAAACACGGTCCTGCAAGAGAACAGCAGTCTAGTTTGCAAGTCACAAGTCCCTCACCTAATTCACTGCTACATTCCCTGCGATTTATAGACCGTAGAGCAGGAACTGCGAGTGCAAACCTCCGACTGCTACTCAGAAAGCACTCGCAGAGTCCAACCAGACTTGACAAAACGAGTGTCAGAACTGCCCTCACAAAAACACACTACAGCGATTCCCCCAGGGGAGCCCGGAGATGGCAGCAGCAGCACCCGGCGGGCACGGCTGCGACAACCAACTTCTTTCTTTCTCTGCCTCCCGCAGCACAATTTGGCAAACTTGGCCAATCGGTCATGCAGGGGGAACGTCAGGGGAAGATCTCAGAACTGAGCAGTAAGCATAGATACGAAGGAGAGAATAAAAGCACAGGCGCGAAGAGATGGAGTGGGAGAGCTGCAGGGGCCGGTATTCAACTTCCCGTGCAGCAGCACCCAATGTTAATCCCGCCGCCGTTCAACGAGATTCATGGATCTTGCCTACTTGAATCAGTTTACAAAGTTTTTGCTTAACGTACGAAATCGAAATGTTTCCGACTAGCGGCTGGCTGCTGCCTGGAAAGCCCGGAGTCAGCGCTCAGGGACTCACTCAACTCCCCGCCCGAAGGAGAGGAGCTGGCACTGCCCTGTGAACCGACCAGCTGCGCGGCCACAGCAGGAGCCGCAGCAGGGAAGGCTCCGCTCAAACACCCGTACGGCGAGCAGCCCGCCCGCCTGCTCCCTCCCCGCGCCTAGCCCGGAGAGAAACGCCCACAGCGCTCCGGCCGAGACGCGCAGCAGAACTCTCGGAGCCGCGGGACAGCGGCTGCCACCGCCTCGGCGCCCTCCCCGCTGCCACGAGGCCGCCCGGCTGCCGGCAGGGCGAGAGCAGCTGCGGTTCCCACACGGACAGGCGGCGCTGCCCCGCCGGCCCCCGAACCTGGTACTAGAAAATCCTCGCGGCGCGGTGCCCGTACTTACCTTTGGTCCAGTCTACCACTTGCTTCGGACTCCACTTGGTCACCGGCTCCATGACGGGCTCAGCCCCGCCGGGACTGCCGCCCGCCGCGCTCTCGGACGCGGACTCTCCCCTTCTCAAGCTCCCATCCCCGCTGCCCCCCTCCGCGCCCGCCCCGCGCCAGCCGGGCCGTCCCCTCGAGCCGGCTCCTCCCGGAGCCCGCCCCGCAGCCGCCCCGCCCCCACGTGCTGTCGGCCGGCTCCCTTCTGCGGCGGGCCGGGCCGGGTGCCTGCTTCCGCCCCCAGCGGAACTCCGCGGGTGGCGGCCGGTGGGCTGGGAGGGAGTGACGGGGCGATGGCACCGGTCCGGCCTATGGGAAGCAACGGCCGCGGTGGGGCAAGGAGCAGAGTGAAGCTGCTCGGGGAGAAGGAAGAGGAGAGATGGGCGTCTCGGGGAGAAATGGGGAGTGTGAGTGAAATAAACTCCGTGAAAGGAAAATAGAGTGATTTTCTGCGTCGGTATTAAATAGCCTGTGGTCGACCATACTCAAAAGTGTGTGTTCACTGGGATGGGAGTCCGTAGCTTTATGTGTCTGTGTTCTGTGCTTTCCTGCCCCACAGGAGTGTGCCTGCTGCACGGCCTGGACACTGAGTCAAGACATGGCGCATCACGGATTGGATACGGTGCTCAGGGACATGATTTAGCAGAGGGTTGTTAGTTAGGTTGTATGGTTAGTCATGGTTGGACTCAGTGACCTTTAAGGTCTTTTCCAACCTGAATGATTCTATGATTCTATCAACAGCTTTAGGTTGGAGAAATAGTGGTGAAAAACAAAAGGGTTTTTTTTTGCCCGTATATCTAAACAACAGTAGTTCATTCATCCTGTTTGTCACATGGTGGCTGAAGGTATATTTCTAGTTACTTCACTGCATATTTGAAAGATTAAAATGAGATTCACCACAGTATCAATGGAGCAGCCCAAAATTTCTGGATTCCCTATGGAAACGTGCGTCATTCACACTCCAAAAACAACAAAGCAGCCGCTCTCAGCCCCTGCAAAGCCTAGGGTGAACAGATGGGCCCTGCAATGAGCCCTGTTAATGGTTTCACAACCCTTAGTGTCACAGAGCTTTGGTCTTCACTACACAGATGCTTCCCAAGGTTGCAGGAAGGAAAGCAAATGTCTCGCTGTTGGTGTTTGGAGTGTTCATCTGCTGCCATCCTTCTCTGTCACGCATCTCAAGCCAGGCCCTATGTCTTATTTGGACAGGATGAGCACCAGATTTTGTGAGTCAGAACTGCAAGTCCAGTCACTTGCTAGCAGATCTGAAAATTTGATAAATCTATTATTCGTTGTTAGAATTTTTATAATTTTCAAGACTACAAATCTACTTTTTTGTTGTTTGTTTTTGTAAGCAGGACAACGTTGTAATGACCCTGTGTTCTTTTACTGTGTTATGTCCCTCAAAACCATCTGCTGTACAGCCTGCTGTGGACAAATGAGGTGGGAATGACAGGGGAAGGAAGCATGTCTCTAGCTTTTCAGTGAGAAAGGTCACTGAGTATTTAAGTTCATTTGGAAGCTGCAACATACAAATTAAGTGACTAGAAATGAGTCAGGTACAGAACTGGATTTGGTTCTGTTAGCATGTAATTAAAATATTCACACTGATGGGGCAACTGTTGTTGCACAAGAATCTTGCTTCTCACCTTGATAATAGAACTGTCAGTGATGGATCTCCTTTCTATACATGATCGCGTGGGAGATTTTGGTGTACACTACTGAGAGAAATAGGTCTGCCTAGTCCCTTCTTGAGCACTGGGTCTACAAAGAAAATCTCTTTTGTCTGGATGAAGTAAGGACAGCCTGAGGAACTTCCAGGCTTTATCACTTTGGGAAAACTGTGTACTGGCTATGCCTCCCCAGTGACTTAGAAAGAATCTAGTAACCAAGCAGTACTGTCATTTATGTAATATTTTCATGAATTCAGGTTGATTTTTGTAGAATCATAGAATGGCTTGTGTTAAGGTTCAAGCACCTTGAGGCCCACCCAGTTTCAACCCCCTGCCATTGGCAGAGCTGCTGCTCTCCTGAACAGGATGCCCAGGGTCCCATTCAACCTGGCCTTGAATGCTTCCAAGAATGGGGCACCCCTGGGGATCACAAGACTATTTTGCACAATATACATTTATTATAAATATATTTTAAAATTAATAGAAATTGGATTATACCTTTGTTTTGGGCTCTCTTTACCTGGCTATGAAGCTCCCTCACTCTCAAGTAAATTGAGCACAGAACTCACCGGTATCAATGCTTAAGCAGAAACCTGACAATGGCAACCTTTTTGTTCTCACCTAGCTCTCACTTCCCTGTCCAAATGATACACAAGCAGAAAGATTTGTCTGGAATACACCCCAACAGTCAGTGTTATCAGATACAGAAGAATTACATCCCCAAATGGAAAGCAACTGCTGGGAATTTAATGCAAGTAAAAGAAAAGGTAAAACAGGGAAAGCAGTTTAAAGATTTAGCAGGAGCAGTGCCTGCTCCATCTTTTACAGCTGTTTGCCCAGTCATCATATGCCAGAAGCATACAGATGTGGACTCATACTCAAGCCCAGATTCAAGAAGCCCACATTTAACCTAAATCACTCTAACTCCTTCTCACTCACTGATTAAGGCCCCCAGGTAGAAGGAAACAGCACATGGGTTTGAAGCCAGCCTGAAGCTGGGTCCCTGTGCCTATGCAGAACTTTCTGAAGAGTACTTCACAAGGAGACAGGATGCGTTGCTCTCTTTCTCTTTTACAGTCCACCTCTTGCTGCTTCTTTTTAAAGAATGTTAGATACATGTGTTTTAATTTAGCCATTTTTCTTTACAGCCTAAATTTATCTGCAGATTCAGAAATACAAGAAAGGTGCATTGACACTTTCCTCTATATCTTTCCTTGCAGATAGAGGTAAATGTAGAAGGGGAAAAAAGTAACAGGAAATAAATACATTATTTAAATATTTGCTCAGCTCCAAAAATAATAAGCAAACTTTCTTTTGTTTGTTTGGGTTTTTTTTCCATTAATTTTCATGTATTTAAATGTTTCAACTTGAATCAGTAGCAGCATCACAACTGTTTAATGAAGCTGAGAAAAATCCACCTGATCAGGAATTGAAGACCCTATTAACTTCAGGAAGAGTTACTCTGGAAAGAAAACAAGCTACTATTATAGTTTCTTCTGTAGCATTTGCAAATAATCAGATTTTAAAATATATTTCAAACATTAATGAGCAGACTCACAAAATACCTGTGGTCTTGTGGTTAAGACAGCCTAGCTCAATTTCAAAAGAAAGAGGTTCAAAGCCTTGCCCTGTCACAGGCAGCTCATGCAGCACTTGGAAAACTACTAAGAGTCATCCTGAAGTGCTTTAAATTTAGGCATGGGAGTAATTCTGTTAAATTCAGTGGGAGGAACATGCTTAAAAGTTTTCGTATTAGGGGATATAAGAGTATCTGTATGTTAACTGTCCAAACAAACCTCCATGGTTGGAGCAGCTGGGCAGTTTGTGCAACTCCACGTGTTTCCCAGCTGGGGCAGTCATCAGTGGCAGAGGGTCCACTGGAATGAGCAGATAGGAGGGAAAACAATAATGTGGTAAACTACAGCTGGTTTGCTATGACCACAGCTGCCTCAGAATATGTGCCCAAGGCCTCAGTCCGGTCTTGATCAAGCACTGCAGAGCAGTGACTGTCTCCTGGGTGAGGCGTTTTCTGGGTTCACATGCTGGCTTTGTTCTCTTCCCTGTGGCATGTGGGGATGCTGATTTAGTGAGCATGTTGAGGATAGGTCTGCTGAAACCACTTGGGTGGAAAGGCCAGAATTTGCATCCACCAGCCGGTTGATCTGCAGCCTCTCCCCATCTGTGAGGTATCTGAGTTTAGCCCACCCCTCTGCCACTTAGCTTCCTTCTAGCTGCAGATTTCATCTCCTCAGTGTAGCCCTAGTGGCATTTCCTACTGTAGCGGCTCACCTATTTCCTTCTAAGCATTTTAGATTTCATGACTTGCACGCTTATGTGGCCAGCTACCCTTGTGTACATATATGTCCATGACCCGAGGATAAAGCCTTAACTCTGTGCCACTTGCTACAGCTTGTAAATTAAATACGTAATCACATTCAACAGTTTGCTTTGTGTATTAAAGCTTTTTAATTGTCACTGCTGAGAATTCCATACCTGTCATACCTTTACCAAGGTTCAGCACTGAAATACTCCCTGCACATTAATCACAACCTTTTTTCCATTAATAAATTACTACATTATACTTAATGTTGCCTTAGACTGCATATTACTCTTTCTTCTGAGAAGAGTTGGTTCTTTGGTTGTGCTGAGACTGGGTTGCAAAGTAAAGCCCCAGGAAGAGGAGTCAGAGAAATGGAGAGGATAAAGGAGTAATTTAGTCTTCTTAAAATACAGCTTTGCAGAGACCAAAGAGCAGATCTGTCATCTGAATCAATGGCTACTCTGAGTGCAATAGAAGTCACAAGCAAATGTTGGTACCACAAGTGTTAGAAGAGCTTATATATCATATGAGAAAGGGTAAAGCAATTACCTGAAGTATAACAGCCCTTCTTAAAACCTACTGATCTTCAAAAATAGGTTTACAGCTTCCCTTCAGGACAACAATTTTCATAGCAGAAATCTAGCAAAAGAACTTTAGAAACTGTAATCAATACATATTCTCTCTCTCCACTGTCAGTGTAATTATATCTCCTTTCCCTTGCTTTCAGGACCAAACATTTGCTAATGTAATCAAAAAGTGTAGCAATAGCCATGTTCACTAGGTTGAAAGTGCAGAATTCTGCAAAAGCCATTTCTACAATGATCTGGTCTTTCAGTGTAAAAGCGGATTTTGGTTATCTGTTCCTCAAAATATCATCCTAAATATGAAATTGTAAGACTTGAGAAACGTGCAAAGATCGCAGGGCCTACAAAGACCTTGAATGTAAAAAATAAATAAAAATAGCGTGCAAACAGATTTAAAATGGCAGATTCAATGGACAGAAATTAGGCCAACACATCAAATATACATTGTTTATTGTTGATGCCCGAGGCCACAAAATTATTTGGAGTCTTTGGCTTTCTCCATGTACAAGATGACGGCAGAAGCCAGACAATGGATTGATGCTTGTTCTTTGAAATACGGCCGCCAGATGAGGGGAGTTGTTGTTTTTAAATATTTAGTGTTTTATTGGAAGGCTGGCACCTCTCACATACTCTTTGAAAGAGAAAATGTACCACAAGTATCCAGCATGAGTTCAAAATCATAACACAGCCCTTAATTATCTATCCCTCCCACACATACAGAGAACTGTATTTGCAACTTATTCGTTTTGGGGCCTACTTTTTTATTGTGGTTTAGGTTTAGTTTATAACTTTATATGTTTTTGGCATTTCTTCTTAAGTTTTAAAGTGGATTTTCATGATCATCGGAGGACTTAGAGACCAGAAACTCCAACATAGGAAGGCACAAAAGGTACAATATGCTGAGCAACTCAGCAGCAATGGCCCTTGGATTAGGGTTAACCATAGAAAAGCTCTTATGCTTTTCTATACACAGCAAATTAACTTGTGTTTTCTCAAAACACAGAGAACCCTGGCCAGGCCACTGGAAGATGCTTGTTTTTATATCAAGTCCTTCCTAGGCATCTGAGCATCAGTATTTAAAATGTGCCCAAGAGAAGGATTGATTGTCCCCTTGAGTCAGCCTAGTGTCAGCCTAGCCTCCCACTCAGTAGTCATAGGGACAGATCATCAGAGGGCAAATGCATGCAGTTTGGAAGTGGATGAGATGAGTTGCTCATCCACTGATTTACATGCAAAGTTCTTTGCAAACACTGTCAAAATTGGAACACTTAAGTCCTTCCAGTGATCGTGAAGTACATCTCTTTTGTTTGCAGCTCGATTTGGAAACTTTCTGTCTGTTTCAAGGAAGACCTAAAAAGGTTTTGCTGACATTGGGAAGGAAGGAAGGGAGGGAGGAAAGAAAGGAAGGCACGAAGGGAGGAAGAAACTGGGCTTCCTCTAAGATCTTGTGTAGCTGCACATGGGAGGAGCAGACAATTTTCAAAGCTGAGCACCTGCAGGTCCAAAACCACATCAAAGGTAATTTTAGCCATGATTGAAAATGATGCCACGGTATTTTAATATCAGGAATGGAAAGGGTGTACCCCCACACAGGCATCCTGGACAATTTCCAAAGTGTATTGTGGCAACTTTTCCATCCACTGACCATCAGCGTGGTCAGAATTTGGCCTAGAACATTCAAGTCAACACTAAAGTGAATGAAATGCTTCATATCCTGCCTACAGTAGTATGAAGCCTCCCTCCTTTTGATCCCTTGCAGATTCCTCTGCAGTGTTTGTGTCAAAACACAAACCTCTTCTTAATGAAAACAATGAATACGTATACGTCACGTTAAAGCAAACAGAAATCTTTTTGCCTGAAGAAGCAGAAGACAGGCTAACAGCACTGTGAACCCTTTGTTTACGTTCTGAAAGGAACCAAATGCAATGGAAAAATAAAATATATATCCCAAAGGCTTCATGACTCTTTTCATTCAGTGTTACTGTATTGGAAAATTCTTTCATGTGGCTGTACCTTACTATTTTTCAATAAAGCTCTAGCTTTATTGTGATCAGTGCTGGGTGGCTGGGTATTTACTGCACTCATGTATGCTTGGTAATGCAGTCTGTAGGTAAGGCTGAATGTATGTTTGAAAAAACTATGTTTAAAAATGGATGACGTGACATTGGTGAGGTGCAAATATTCTTCTGTTTTTGGGAATAATTACCTACTAACAGGCATGGTTTCACAGGACTCTATATTTGGCTATAATCACTATGTCCTTTTTTAAATACCAGTTGAATCATGGATTTTTCCCACTGGTTTTCCTGTTTTTAAGACCTATGGTCTAAGAAAAAAAATTAAAAACAACTAAATGTGATCCAAAGAAATGTAGCTTTGCCAATTTTGCTGAAGCTGCTGATTCAACAAGGTCTTTCAACATTTATAAATGTAGGAGCCCAGGCCATCCTCTGAAACTGTACCACTAGTCATATGTTTAAATTTACACTTGTGTTTAAGTACTTTGTGGAAGAAAACCTTAATGTTGTGGGCTAAGCTGAGATGACTCATTTAAGGGAAAAAATCATATACATGAAAAAATATTTCCATTTCCTGATAAGCAATTGAGTAGCTACTTGTATTAAAAATCTGAAGATGAGCTTCTCTTAGTCGAAAATACTACTGTAACAACACTATAAATCTCAACAATATACTTAACATATGATTTAAGAAAATTCACCTCCATAAAAAGCAGTAAGAATAGTCAATATAAGTAAGCAATACTTAATTGGCTAATCTGGGTAATTTATTGCAAAATATAGCTGGTCAGTACACTTAGCTTACTTCAGGTAAAGAACAAATTCTGAAAACATAGGTTCATGTGCTTAAGCAGTGGGGAAGGCCAAGCTGGTGCCAGATAGTTTTCCCCTAAGTCTGTCAATTGCGTGAGCACAGTGTTGGATGTTAAGTGTTAAACACACTTCACCAGCAGTTTGTCCATCAGCAGGCAGATTTTCCAGATGGTCTTCGGATGATCAATTAGGTTGCTCATAATTGCATGTTCCTCCCCTACATGCCACCTTCCCTGCTGCTTCAGTGTGAAGAAAGGTAAAGTATTTAACCATTAAGCAGCTGGCACAGCTTGTGTAAACAATCCTTAGCACTTCATTTAGGAAAGCTTACAAAAGTGGTATGGCTCAAGTGGGCGTTTTAGTATTTGTTTCATTTCAAAAGGAAACATCCCAGAAATAAAAAACAGGTAGTGCATTCTCAGCTCTCTCTGATGTTTTTCTCATGGATGCCATTTACAATATCTAGCTCCAATAGTGCGAGAGAATTGAACTAGGCCATAAAAAGAAAACATAAATGCCTTCATAGAACTACTGGGATTTTGCATTTCATTTACATATTTATCTGTTTGGGCTTTTTTTATGGCAGGAGAATTATGAGATTTTATTCCTTTTTTGTCATCCTGAGAATAATTTTTTTTAAACCTTTTAAAATGTTTCAGAAGTTTTACCAATAAGAAAACGAGTGAGGTCTTTGGGATACTGGAACCTTTGAATGACCTCTTTTTGAAATAGCTAACTGTTCAATGCAAGAGAAATAAAATGAGGCCTCAAATGATTCTTCTACTACACAGAAAAAGCATTTGCTGCCTCACTACATTCCTTTTTCCATCTCTTCTAAAACATAAGTGGTTTTTTTGCTTATACAGATAATTTTGAGATGTCGTATGTGCACTTTATGGCTACTTCTCTGGCTTCTGGTAACATAGAGCCTTGTCAAAATATTAAGCAACTACTGTTTCAAAAGTCCAATGATTGTTACTGGGTCTTGTTAAAAAAAGTAATCCACGTTTGTTGGTAACCTCAGATCCTTTGTGTTGGTTTTCCTTCTTGTCAAAATCTGTCACAATTCAGTCAGGGTTCTGAGTGTTAACTGACATTTTCTGTGTACGTCGATTTTACAAATGTCGTAGTCAGGCATAGTATTGGTGCACAAAAGTTTTTGTAAAGAAAATTAGGGAATGATCTCTCACTGATTTCGATACAAACAGCATTAGATAAAACATTCTGCACTTCAAAAGATAGCTGTAGATAAATAGCCAAGTTATTAAGAGGTATCATCCGAACTAAAAGAACCCTCTGAACCTTTTGGGAAAACATCCATCTTTAGCTATTCTTGGTTAATATCTTTATGGAATTCACATTTATTTATTCTCTTTTTAACTCTTTAATTTTCTGATACCTGGGAAAGAGCTGTTATTAAGAGCTCCCAAATCTGTTGAGTTTTGTGGGGTTTTTTATGTTGCTGCTTCATTTTGAAAGTGATGTATTGCTTTTGCAGTTTTAACTGTGCTACAGATTTTGCATGAAACAGGAGATGGCAATAATCACCCCAGTCTTCTTTATGGCCTCTGCGGTGACTTGGCAGACCTTTTTAAGGAGGTTTATACAAGTGACAGCATTTCTAACCAGCCAGTTCTTGTGCAGACTGGATGCAGTAAGCATATCCAGAAGTCTTCAAAAGGATTCATCTTTTTCAATTGTTCAGATAACTGGTTATTTACACACTTGTAAGAAAGAAAAAGAAAGAACGTGATCCAGCCAAAATGTTCCAGTGAACCTGCTGGGACAATATATATTTTGTCTCTACCCAACTTTGAGGACCTGGGGAAAGTTATTTTAATTTTTAAATAATCTGCTCTATATGCATTAATAACTCTTTAACATGACTTATTCCTCTTCCTTCAATGTGACACAGAATTCCATACACACTTTACTATTGAAACCTGCACCTTGGAAAGAGTTTAACAACATAGCAGTTCTTATTTTCTGTGGGTTATGACTGCTGCTATGAGCTTTGTGCTGACAGCACATTCAGGCTAATATAAATGATAGCCGAGTGTCAGGCTGCGCCTCAAGGAGTTTGTCTTCTAACCGTGCTTAGATAACTACCAAACTTCAGGCACCTGACCAGCCTTGTCATGTAGGAATCATGTTTTCCTGCAGGCAGAGATGTCCAAAGAAGGTGGCAGAATTGTTTTATTTTCGTTAACAATACACTGGAGATGATAATGGCCTTCCAGCATTCACTTGTTTCAGGAGAGAAGTGGAAGGTTTGGGTGGCCAAAGCTGCAGTAGCATGGTCTGACTATCAGGAAGAGAGATTGGGACGGAGGAACTCAAGGTACAAAGGGGCTGATGGGCGCATGTTGAAGAGGAGAAAGGATAAGGGGTAAACAAAAACATGTACACTGCAGAGGCAAGTTATAATACATGGTAATACACAGTATGATGCTGAGGCTGTTGGCATGCAATGCTCACTCCTTGGCATCTGACACTTCTGTGTCTCCCAGTAGCCACTCTTGTTCAGGAATGTGATAATGCCAAAGTTATTCCCCAGGTAGACCCCACTCATATCCGTAAGACACAGATGTATAGATAGCGAACAAGATGGCCATTTTGATTACATTCCACATTTCTGGAAATGTGTGAAAAATATTATTCCACAGGAGAAGAAAAGAGAAAAAAGAAGTTGCTCTTTCATAAAACAGACAATACAAATGAGATACTTCTCATGATTTTATCTGTATTCAGTTTTATCTCAAATGTCATTTTGCCATACTGAGCTCAGTAACTCTATGAAGTTTAACCCTGTCATTTGATGTAAAATAGAATGTGATCTAAGTTCAAGTGAAAAGTTAACATTTTCACTCAATGTTTTTGTCTCAAAATGCTTTGGCAGTACAAGCAGAGGTCAAAATCAGTGCTGCCAATAAATGCATGGAAACAGGTTCAAAAGTGTCATGCAAGAAATTGAGATGGACCTCTGTTTTACACAATGTCAGGTGTTTTAGATCAAGAGAAAGAAGACTCTTTTTCATCCCTTGTATCATGGTGTTACAATCATGAGCAGCAGTGTGGTTATACAGCATGTTCAGTGATGAAAAACAGCCATCACCTGACCGTCTGACATGGTACATCACAGAATTCACTTAAACAGGGTTTGAAACCAATCCTTTTATATCAGAAGTGGAATGTTATTTCTGTTACTAAAAGATATTTCAAAGACAGAATTGCAAAAGGTACTTTGAGATCTCACTGACTTTAATAAAATTCAAATTTCAAAAAGATGTAATATAGAGCATATCACAAAAAGTTAAGCAGAAGAAATATTTTCCTCTCACTAAATTATGTCACAATACAGTATTTCATTTTGTTCTTACATAGACTTTCATCCAAGGAGTTCAAGGAATTCACAGTTGGCTAAAAGAATCTCAGAGAGTAAAGAAAGTCATAAACACTGTCTGATTTGCCCAAAGACATTCACAAATCAATAGCAGTAATGAGCCAGTGTTCACATCATCTGGTCTCTTGAGAAGAAGAATGTTTACTCCTAGTAGCGGAGATTCTGCTCTGTACAGATGGGAGAAAAGGCATTCTTTCTGTTTGAGTTACTGAAACAGTTTCTCAGCAGTTGAGATGCAAGCCCATAAGGAGGAAGAGAGATTTCCTTCATACTGATGGAGTTGGCTAGAAAATTCATGTGCTGTCAGTTCCTCTCTTTCAAGGTCAAAGACAGTGTGATGGCATAGGACTACACTGTCCTGTATGCAAATTTATTCCACATGCTCCTGACACTATCTGGATCATGTGATAAATACTCACTGCCCAGGTCATCATACATCACCTTCAGAGTGGCTGATTCCCTCAGGTACTGGATATCTTTCTCCACGGTCATCTGGTTGACATAGAATATCTTCCTTGTAGGGATAACTTTTTTTATGGATAACAAGAGTTGCCTCAAGAGTCTGAGGGGTTGTGCCTGTTTTTCTAATTGTTTTGTCAATGCTAATTTCCCTAGACAGGGATTCCAGATCTCTCACTTCCATGGTCTCTAATTCCAGGCTATTAGCCCCATTATCCAAGCATCAGAGCAGCCAGGTGACAATGTGCTCTGCAAAACGCAGAGATAAGGATATAGTACCACATTTACTGCCACACTTACTGCTTCTTCCTCCCACCACATTTACTGCCACACTTACTGCTTCTTCCTCCCATTGGAGGAATGGCCTTTCTTCAGCACAGCCTGCATGTCCACTTTTCTTCCTTCCCCTTCTAAGTAGAAGTTCCTAGTCTTCCTAAACAAATTGTCTTCTAGTTCCCTTGTTTCTTCTTGAATATAGAAGAAATGTCTGATGTCAACAAGAGCTGGTTCAGCAGCAGGACTTGTTGCAGAGGTTGGGTCAGATCCACGGGTGTTTTCTTCCTTTTGGAGGTGCTGAATATTGTTAAATATTGTTAAATAATGTTTGATAGGTACAGGCCAGACTCCAGAACAGTGCACATTGACACTGCCAGAATCAGGGCATACTTTTTTTAAATAATCTATTCTTTTTTTTTTTTTTTTTTTTTAGAATTCTCTACTTGTTGAGAGTTGAATCCCAAAACCCCAAACAACTCTGATAAACACCAGCCTATATCTCCTACACACCTTGCCACTCATGACCCATCCTGCTTCAGTGAATATCGTTGGGTTGCATTCTTATATAGTTGTTTAACAATAGATAACAATTGAAGTACATGGCAGGAGATATAACAACAGGGCTGCACTAGTTTGAATATCCTAAGAGTATTCAAAATTTTTGAAAACTATTTTAACCTGCCTGGAGTAAACACTCTACTTTTTAATAATTTTCACTGTAAGGCTCCTGAAGTGTAAGATTGATGGCCTTAGTGAAAATAACAGATTAAGTTCTTGGTCAGTCTAATGTGAGCACACGTTACAAACAAATTGGCAAAACCATAAACAAGCTTAGGCCAGTCCCCAGAAATGACAAACAACAAGGAAAGGCTTAAGAAAATCAGTGTTAGGAGCAAACACATCAACACTGTGAAAAAAATAAATCAACAATATGACCGGCAAATATTAAACTAATATAATTCTTACAACAGATTTGTTTTAACATACTCTGGTCAGATCTGTTGTTATCTCAATCTTTCATGCCTCACACTCAGTGCGAAAAGGGCTGCTGTGGTTTAACCCAGCATGCAGCTCAGAACCACATAAATTTTTGCTCTCTTCTCCCTTCTAGTAGGATGGGGGGAGAGTATCAGAAAGATAAAAGTGTAAGAACTTGTGGGTTGAGATAAGGACAGTTTAATAAGAAAAAATAGGAAAGAAAAAGACAAGAAGAGTATACAAAACAAATGATGCACAGTGCAATTGCTCACCTGCTCACTGCCAACTGATGCTCAGTCAGTCCCCAGTCAGCAGCAACCTCATGGCCAACTACCCCTGTTTTACTGTTCAATGACATTATAAGGTACGGGATCTCCCTTTGCTCAGTTTGGGTCAGCTGTCCTGGCTCTCTTCCTCTCAGCTTCTTGTGCACTCCCAGCTCCTCTCTTGGCAGGGCAGCAAGAGAAACTGAAACATCCTTGGATCTGTGCAGCACTGTTCTGTAACAGAGAAAACATCGGTGTGATATCGACATTATTCTCATCCTAAATCCAAAATGCAGCACCATACCAACCTCAAGGAAGAAAATTAACTCTCCCACCTGAAACCAAGACAAACAGCCATGCCCCTGATTCAGTCACGCAAGATTATGCCTGGCTTTAAGCACAGGTAGGTTTCAGAATTAAACTTGAATCAGACAAGTGTCCAAAGCAGAGGACATACATAAACACGTTTCTGAATCACGATGTAACTGATCTAACTTTGTTGGTGAGGGACCTTGCTGAAATTCACATTGCATCTGACTTCTTACCCATTTCCTCAGCAGACAGAAAGCTTCAGGCTCCAGCTTGCCTCACTCAAGCACAGCCCTTCCTTTCTACAGGAAACTGAGGAAGAGAAATTGTCAGAAGAGTGGCCACCTCCTCTGACAAACATAGTAAGGATGGTCTAAATTAGGACACTGAAATGCCTTTCTGCTGTAACTGAAGCAATCTTTATTTTGTGTGCAGGAACAACCCAGGCATAAACACTTGGGCTATGTGGCAACTGGGAAGCAGAAAAAATATCTCCAGGAGAAGGGTGCAGGACATCTGGTGGGGAGGAAAGAGGCTGATTCAGCACAAGGTATACATTAGACTTGTACAGCCGGTAGTTGAATATAAACTCAAACACACATTTAGATGTAAGGACACATTCACCTAGAACATGTCTTTCAGCTCCATTGACCACACAGTGAGAAGAGTCTGAAAATGCAAAACATGAGAATGAGATTTGTGGGGAAGGTCATCACCGTGCAGAACTTAACCTTGAACTTCTCAAGCAGCAAAATTTGCCTTGCTGTTGTGCACTTGAGACTTTGCCTCCTGCCAACAGCTCCATAAACGAGAATTTTAAAGTAATAATTGAGAAAGAAAACTAAAATGCGATTTGCGAATGGTTTTCCTCGCTACAGAGAAAATCCTATTTTAAATTCAGTTGTTGTAAATCTTAATAGGGACTAACAGGTACTGCATGAATAGCAGTTTTTTGTCAGAACCACAAGCGAAGATTTTAAACTTGGAATATGATGATAATAGTGTTAACACCAGGAGGGCCAGGTGCAAGGTGCTCTACAGGTTTCACGCAATTAAAAAAAAAAAAAAAGAGCAAAAGGAATAAAAAAAGAGTTCTGGATTTCTAGAAAATTATGTAACTCTCCTGTTTCAAACTTAAATCTAAACCATCTTCTTTTGCTCTGTTTTTATCAAAATAGTATTTCAACAGTGACATGCGCAGCACAGTTCATTTAAATTAGAGATCAGTTGGTAGTGAAGGTCACGAAGGTCAGTCACTTACAGCCCTGTATACAATGCAATTTATTTCCTTCTTAAAGTACAGTGTCTGATCAGAATGATTTTCCAGATTGCTGTAGTCTCTCTCCCACGTGGCATTTTCTGGCAGCTGGTATTACAGATGAGCTCACTTCCCCTAGTAAGGGCACAAACTCTCCTCTATTGCACCAAATAACTTCAATGAGCCTTAGCACCTTAATAAAAAGTTTGTAACATAGAGTTACATTTACAAAAGTCCTTTGTCGTCATGGTCTATATTTTATTTTCAAACATCTGTCAAAAATCAGGGCTTTTTAAGCAACATCTGGAGTAAATTCAAGCAATTCTCAGCTGCTATGGCCTTACATTACTACACTATGATATTAATAAAACACACATTTTTTAACATTTCTCTGTATTGTTAAATCTTTATGAGAACAATTTAATTCTGTGAAGACAAAGCATGGCTTTGTATGTCATAGGAGAGATATTTTGAAACTTTTCCAGTTACATGGATCAGTTTACACCCTTTTCCATCAACAAACAATTGAAAAATATCATCAGCCAATTTGTCCCAGATTTGTGGGCCCTGGGGAACTAGTTTTCACGGGAAAAGAGAGAAAACGGAAGGAAGTAATATTACAGATTACACTGAACCAGGTCTGTTTCTACTCTGCCTCCAGATCTGCACGTTGAGGAGAAAGTAAACAGTTAGCTAAATCCTAATTGGTTCAGAAGTTTAGGAAAGAGAATTAATGTAAATCCTAACCATGAATGAATTCATGTCAGTATTTTCCCTAAGTTTACTAACAAAGAGAAGTTGCAGGAAATGGTTCATTTGTGTGATGTAGGTAGAAGACACAGAAAAGTAAAAGTGCGTACCCTTATTTGTCAACCATCACTCACAGCAGTGGGAACACTACAGCTACTCCCCCTATACTGACAGTGCTGGCAGGACACTGTATTATGCCTTGAGATGGGAGTTATTACGCTTACTTGGAAAATGCCTCTCTACACTCCACAGCAAGGACGTAAGAGCATACTCCAACATTCTCTATTAAGCATTGAGATAGAAATAGAAGACAAGGTAAATGCATCTACATATGAATGAAGATGAAGACAGTGATGGAAATATATGCACTGCTCTGCCTTGTGATCTGGGGAATCAAAGCTTTAGTCCATCAGGCCCTGACGGCGATGTCAGGTCAGCACTATCTTACTGTCAAGCCAGATCATGTATATGCAACTTCTGTTCCTCGGAAATAGATTTTTCTTTCATTTATTTATCTTTGCTCTAAAAGGCAGAAACTCCAATGAAGGCTGCAAATGTTTTGCTGATTGAACCAACAATCTCTAACCATGAAGGCAACATGGTTACACAAATACTCTTGTAATTGTGCAACATATTGCACAAATACTCTTCCACAATCATCCTGAATCTATTTTGCATTATTCCCTGAGGTGGACAAAACCCTTCAGCTTGGAAGTAAAATCAGGGTCAGAGTAGCACAAAATCATTTTCATCTGAATCCAAGTTTCACAGTATGGAAATCTCAGCTGGTTTGAAAGTAGGCTGGAGGTATGATGAGAAGAGATTCTTTTCTAGCTTCTGGGCATGTTTTTTTCATCTCCCCAGGGAGAATGCGGGTTCCCTAACCCACATTCTGCATTTAGGCTCTCTGTTGGGAAATTAGAGAGGAAATTCTAAATCATAGATTTCTACACACACTATTTGACAGCTGAGTCCTGGAAACTTACAGCATCTGTGCTGTTTTTCTGTCTGAAACCAACAGAATATCTGTGAAGGATTTAATGGATTTCTCTCTGGTGACCGATAAAAGCATTACTAATACCAGTTATGATAGGGAATTCTCCGAAGACAATATACCCTAAGAAACAATTAAATCCAGTCAATTTAGAAGTGGTCTAACATGTCACCTTAGTTTTCAGTATGTAAGGAGAGAAGAGTTCACTGGTAACCACAACACACTACTGCACTGTACTGCTATGTGCTGTGAGGTTTTAGTCATTTTTAGACAGCATATTTGCTTACTCTTCTTTATAAGATGTATATACCAAGAGGCCCTGCCCCTCCTCTAGGATTTTGGAAGTCTTTCAACTACTTACAAAAAAAATCAGGATCATGACCAACTGCATCTGCTGGAGAATATTGAAGAATGTTTATATGCATAGATACCATAAACAAATACTATTTCAAAGTTGAGCCAAGATTAGCCACAGCTGGAAATGAAAGGTTGGAAAGGTAAAAGTTGGAGGTAAGAGTAAGAATGAAAATTTCAGGGCATACGTTTTGCTTCACTTTTTTTTTTTTTTTTTTGCTTTGCTTCGTTCTGCTTTGTGGCAGAAATGTCATTTATTTGAGCACAGATGAAAAACTGAATGAACCTAAGCTGCGTTTACAGACATTATTATAACATGAAAATCAATCAGTGAAAACATACAGGAGTCAAACTTTTGCTTAGAAAGGCCAGTTTGAAGTTAGTGAGTAGATCAAAGCAGTTAAAACAAAAATAATGGCTTACAAAGACTAATGACAGAGAATAGAATCTTTGCAAAAGCAAAGAAAACACCTGTCTGAACTTGAGAGTGGCAAGGGAATTATCCACAATGAAACATATTTCCTGAAACATGTTTACATGAAAATTGCTTGGGGGTTGGGACCACACAAGGCAATTAGCTGAAAAATGGCTGGCTGGGTGAGGTTAGATAATCTGTTTGTCTAGTCAACATTTTAGGGCCAGTGCAAACTAATGGGCGTATAGAAAGGGAAAGGAGAACAGCACAGGAAAAAGGAGAGTAAAGGACACAGCACTGTATTGTTTATATGTCAGAGTAAATAATAATACCACACTTAGCAACAAGGTTTAAATGATTAGGAGTGATCAAGGATAACTCACTGCAGTGACTTTCCAAAAGTAAATGCAGTTCCCATAAAGCTGTGGTTTTCCACAGGAAAATTATATATAAGAATCTTTTTCTGGAATAAAGAGTATTTTCAGTTGTTGAATTGACTCAAGATGTTTGGTTTTAAGTAATCTAACTAAGTTGTTTGTCTTTCCAATGGCCAATTGCCTCTTTAGAGCTCTAGAACAAGTACCCTTGTTCTCTCTTAGAGCTCTCTTAGAGAGACTCTCTTAGAGCTCTTAGAGCTGGACTGGGTGCTGTGGTTGTATAACATCTCCAGTGATGCAAAACAGCCATTACCTGACTGTATGATGGAGCATCATATGATTTACTTGAGCAGAATTTGTAACAACAGGTGTAATCCAACCAGAATACTTGACTCTTAAATCTAGAATACTGACCACCACAAAGGGAACACAAAGTTTAGCTGCACAAGACACTGCTAGCTTCATACAGTACTATACGGGTCGGCTAGATTATTATGGGAATTATGATCTGAGTACGCGCTCAAAAGAAACACATCTAAAGTTTCTGAGATTGAAGCACTGGCTGTCACATACAAAAGAAAAACAAAAGAGTTTCTGCACATTCAGAGCTAGGGTGAAGCTTATCCTCAGCAAATTTTTCTAATAATCAACTTTACACAAGAAAGCATCCTGGAAAAAGTACATACAAATGGCAAACTTATGGACCTGTATTTCTGATGAAAGCATTGATGACATTTTAATGAACACTAATAGCAATCTTTGTTTTGTTTTGTTTTTTCCCCAGGAAACTGCTGCACCATGTAAGAATCATAGAACAACTTAGACTGGAAAAGACCTTTAAGAACATCAAGTCGTACTATCATCTAATACTAACAAGTCCACCACTAAACCATGTCTCTTAGTGCCCTATCCACACATTTCTTAAATATAACCACTCCCTCAGGCAGCTCATTCCAATGCTTGACCACTCTCTATGTGAATGATTTCCTACTGTCTGATCTATCCTTCCCTGGTTCAACTTGAAGCCGTTATCTCATTTCCTATCACTTGTCACCTAAAGAAAGAGACCACCTTGCTACAACTTCCTTTCAAGTAGTTGTAGAGAATGTGTAGCCTCCCTTCAGCCTCCTCTTCTCCAGATTAAACAGTCCCAGCTCCATCAACCACTCCTCGTAACTCTTGTTCACTAGTTCCTTTACCAGCTTCACTGCTTTTGTCTTAATGGATTCCAGCAACTCAATATCCTTTGTGACGGGCCCAAAACTGAACACAGTACTTTCAGTGCCATCTTACCAGATCCAAGTAGAGAGGAACGATCTCTTCCCTAGTCCTGCTGGTCACACTATTTCTGATATAAGCCAGGATGCTGTTGGCCTTCTTTCCCACCTGGGCACAATGCTGGCTCATGTTCAGCTGGTTATTGGCCAGCAGCCCCAGGGCCTTTTCTGTCAGGCAAGTTTCCAGCAACAATTCCCCAAACCTATACCACTACATGAGGCTGTTTTGTCCCAAGTCCATATCCTGGGCAGTACTGAGCTGTGAAGTGCTGTTATATGTGTGCTGGTTTCCTGGAGTGTCATAAGCCTGCAAGCACTGGAACAATTTCAAACAGTGTCATAGAAGAAGAAATAACTGGTCTCTCTTTACTTAAAGTATATGATTTAGATGTCATGTCTAGTTGCTGATTTAAAAGCCCAACTGTGTGATCTTTACTCATACCACATGAGATTTTCCTTTGCATATTGTACTTTATATAACTAGTCTAGCTTTTATTAAATGAACGTGCTCTTTATTAAATTCTTTACTATACCTTTACTGTTAATTGAAGTACACGTTTGGCAAAACAACTCGAATAACATCAAGTCTTTTTCATTCATTGGTGACCATACTTACAATGTTTATTTCACCAAACATTCTGAAAATAGCAACCTTTCCCCTTATTTTTTGCCAATTCCAAATGCAATTGCAGCCTGCTTGGAAATCCAGTGACTGGATAAAGGAGATCATCTCAGTGGAAATCCTGACTTTCTGGCTGCATTTTCTCTCTGAAGAATAGATAGTGACTTAATTGAAAAGAATGAAACTTAGTAAAGTGCTACTTCAGAAAACAAGCATGTGCTTAAATTCCATTGATATAAATACTTCATACTACCCTTGAAGGGAAACTCTTTCTGGGCAGGAGTTTGATACTTTAAAAAAAAAACAGCGTGCATGGGGTTAATAATAGGCTGCATGGAGTCAAGGCAGATGACTGTAGGCTGTAAGTTTAACACCCTTCCATCCTAATGGGGATCTTAGAAGCTGATCTCCTTCATCACTATTCATGAGTATTTGCCCCCATTATCATAATCCCATGTGTAGGCAGAGTGCACAGTTAAAGAAAAATAAACAAATGATATTGTCAACAGTTGGCAAATGCCCAAAAGCGGTGCCACCATCTGCCAACCCCTCCCACTGATAAAACAAATTCTTTTCCTCCTGGCATTTTGCCCAGGCACAGGAATGTTAAATTAAATAAGTATTCCTGGCTATGCACACTGAAAGTCAGAAAATCTGGACCCTAATGGAAAAAAGAGGAAATGAGTCAACATCCCCAGGACTTTTCACTAAGAACCTTCTGTTACCAGCACCTAGAAATTCACACCTGGAGAGTTAACCTGTATGCATCCCAGGAAATTTTACTCATTACTGCAGCTCATGTGTGAAGAGGAATTCCAAAATTGACCCCCAGAAATCATTAATACATCTTTCTGGTGTTGCTAGAGGAAATCAATTAGACTTAGAGGCAGTTAGTAATTCACATAAATTGAGACCTTGGGGATGAAGGCCCACCACAGCAGTTTGTGAAAGACAAGGGTCATCCAGATTTCCTCTCACCTTTGGGGTACATTCTGCCCATAGACAAAGCACAGAGACCAAGTCCATGTCAACCCGCAAGGACTACAGCCTTATCAACACAAAAATAGGTCCTACAACTCCAACATGATGGTCCACACAGACAATGGCAGAAGACCTTGGCCAGTAGGTCTTACCTTCCCCACCTAGGTCAAGGCAAACCCCATTAATGCTCTCTGCTACAATTATCATTGCAATGTGCTGCAGCATCAGCTCTCCGTCTTTTAGGAGAGGAAAGCTATGAACAGCTTTGTGTGATGCTTTATCCTAGAAGCAGATTTTACCCAAAAAGGGACAGGGATGATTCTGAGCATCATACAAAGGTATGAGCAGTCCCTGTTTCTCCACCACATTCTTTTGATAGTCAAGCAGCAAATACGAATGGATCCACAGAATCATTTTCCTATGCAGAATCTTGCACCCCATCTCTGATGATTTACACCGCTGCAAGTAAAATGGGAATTAGACCTCACATTTCTACTCTACATAAAACAAACAGCATCCAAGCAGAAAACGTACTTGACAAAGCGCTCAGTTATCAGCATAGCATTAATTCTGTACTAAAAGAGCTGCTTTTAACTGTTACCAGGAATGTGTGTCAAAGGGAAAGGAACCAAAAATAGCTCTGGATGAAAAAAAAAAAAAAAACAAAAAAAAAAAAAAAAAAAAGCACTGTAGCTGCTATTCTAACTGCACGTGTATGTCTGTTAACTTTAAGGATTTGCCAATAGTTAGGGAACAGTACATGTTTTAACTTGCTATAAAATGAATGTGCCTATGGGCCAGATTCATATCTTGGTTATAACTATGTAAAGAAGAAACTTCTTTGAAGTTGTTTGACTTATTTTGGGATTTATAGTACTCTGAGATCAGAATCAGAACAGTAATTTAAATAGAGATGAGCAGAACAATGAGGGAAGCAAAAGATTCAGATGGCAGTGAATACAAGATCTCTAATACAAAGCTAAATTTTTCTATGCACAGTGTAATGAAGCAGGGAAACATTGCTGTCTAGATGTTTTGTATCACTGTGTAATGAAGTTAGGATTTAAATTACTGCATGCAAACACGCTTTCACGTGCTATTTCTCTGGCTTGTATTTTCATGAGTTTCTTTGCCTTCTTTGCACTAGAAAGCAAGTAATAAAATACAAAAGTGAATTATATTTATCTAAATACATACATATTTAATATGTTTGGAAGCATGATTGCTTTTCTAATGTTTTCCTTATTACATGCTGCCCAGAATAAGGAAGACTTTATCTTTCACTTCTAATGAGAAAAAAGAATCCAGAGCCTCCGTATTCTAGGAAGAACCCAAAGAAGTACATAATATCTGGTGCATGTAAGGGAATGCCCTGAGACAGCATTTTGTAACTTTTTTGAACATCACAGCACCAACGCTGCATATGCTTTCTCCTTTTTCCTATAAGAAAAAATAATCAGCGATTAACAGAGAAATGCTGATCATCAGTGAAGCATCCCCTGTATTATGCTGACGCTGTTATTCTGCTGTGATAAATACATAAGCTAAGGCAACCATAAAAACCAAAATCATAAATAATGATGGCCAAAATGGATTCTAAAGATCTTTTTCTTTAATAATAATATATTTATGCATACCTAAAAGCAAAAAAATGCAAACTGTTTAACCAAATGTATTTCTTAGATGGAAACTGCCACTCCTGGTTGTCTCGGTTTTTCTGAAGCAGACAACTGAGATGATAAATAAAATTGTTTTGAATTAATCAAATGGTACCTGAGTATATGCAGTCCCTTCAAAAATCAGTTTTACTCTGCCAAGAAAGCATAGACCTAGAAAAGTATCTTTCTATCCTGATAAATATGCCTGACTAGTAGATAAGTGACTTCATTCAGTCTGAAACTTGAAACCTGGCATACAGAATTCAGGGCACCACAATTTCTATGATATCCCATACCTGGTGTATCCTTTTCTGCATGTTACTTTATGATTTCCCAGAGCAATTTTGGGTGGTGTTCAAAAACACGTATATAAAAAACACACTAGAAAGAGGGCTGGGTTTTGTGCTCTAACAGCTGCTGTACCCTTATCTTCTGCCAGAAAACTGCTTTTGGCGGGGACAGTCACTAGTATGGAGCAACCCAAGCACAAAACATGTATTGTTTTCAAAGTTCACATTTACGTTGTTCACATGTGACTGGCCACAGCACACACTGTTCATTAGGAAACATCTGGCTATGAGTTTTTTACTGTTTCTAGCATTTCAAGGCATGATAATAGCTCTGAGAGAAGATAACTCTGAAATAGTCATAAGCGGGCAGATTTTAATAATTAGATAAAGTCACACGGAAAATGCATGTCACTGATGAAATGTCAACATGCTGATGTACAGGAAGACAAAAAGGAATATCCACTCCTGTAATTGCAGCAGAGCACTCTTATGGATTTGAAACCCAGAAAGGCATTCAAAAGTTTGTTCAGAGGACAGTTTCTGTCTCTATTTCACAAATTAAAAATAAATAATACATTCTCAGAAAGATAAATTATTAGCAGGAAATAGCTTTTTCCAAATATTGGCCTAAGCAGTTTTTGGTTCAGAAAGGTTATAGAAAGAATGGTAATTACTCAGTAAAATTGTTTGCATCAGAGCACTTATATGTTGTATATGAATATGAGTCCATGAAAGCTCACATTCAAGTAATGGTTTGGTTGCATCACAGTGGCAAAACACCAGAGCCCTCAAAAAGAGAGTCCACTTATGCAAGATTCTGGCACAAACAAACTGGTTTTAGGGAGAAATACTTCTTTGGCTGTGGACATATGGATGCTAAACCCATAAAAACAAATGGAAAAAGATGTTTTGTTTGTTTCAGTGTGAGACACATGGCGGAGCAAAGCTTCTGTCACGTTGAAATGGACTGTCTGTCAACACAGTCCCTGGATTCTAACCACACTCTATGTGTGAGACTTGCAGCGATATCACCTATCTCTAAGCCCATTACTCTATTAAGGGAAGCAGAGTCCAGGTATAAAAACTACAAAGCATTATTTTAGGTACTTGTGTTGCCTCTGGAGTCCTTGGCAATCCAAGGTATACCACACTTCACAGGACCGAGCCTTCGACAAAAGCATCCACAGCCTGATTACTAAAACTTATTCATCTAGTAGTGCTGTCATTAATGATTCTCCCACCTAGAAGAAGCAATCATTGAAGGGATGTGCAATATTTAATTGGAATAATATCCGTATAATTAAAAAAATGCTTACGCACCAAGGAAGCCCAGCGAAAGCTACATGTGTCATGCTAAGTTGTTTATGGACATAAAAAAGGACCTACATGCTCATTAGAAGTAAAGAAAGAAAAGATTTAATTCTTCACCACCTAAGTTTATTTACCTATATTGTATCTCATATCACAGAATCAGACTGAGTTTCAGCAATCTATGACCTTCATTATGTCCTCATAGTTCTCGCAGATTTTCAATACTTTCCATAAGAAATGTTCATACGTAAACTGTTTCACAAAGAGATTTTGATGATACAGTGCTGTTTCCACAAGCAGGAATAACTAAGCTGCTTGAGAAGAAGAGTACAGCAGCACAGCACAGGCATAAATGGGACAGTAACCCTCTAAAACCATCTGGTACAGTGATGTCTGACCAATTACAGTGAGAATATATAATTTACTGTAATGACTTATTTCACCATACATTATAAGCAAACCGTGTCTGTAATAATAATCACTATGTTTTGAATGTCAAAACAAGGAGACGGACAATTGAGACAGTCAATAAAACAGGATGTTGATGTTCTGTGAATACACTTCTCTCACAGGCTAGATATAATTTCAATCACTTAGAAGTGCTTTGAATCTCAGTCGGAAATAGTCAAAGTGCAAGGATCTTGTAAAGTACTTCAGTATTGATACTCAAAATGGAGAGAACAAGAATTCTTCAACACCCCAAACAGCCAAACCAGCAAATCAATCACCGCACCAAGGTTTTGCCTGAAATTGAACTCTCCAGAAGTTCAGCTAAATTAAAAAAGAAATTACTATTCTTACAGCTGAAGAGTTTTATCCGCATACACCACTGATGAGAACATAGAGAAGTACATGTTGGCATCCACCCACTATGGTTCACTTCTTTACAAGACTGACTTACAAGACACTTGTAAGTCAGCAGCTGAATTCAGTTTAACAGTTCCAATACAATATCCCACCCCTCTCAAATACCTGTATATGTCTTCTATGGTATGTTAACTGTTAAGAGTTCAAAATAATCTTTGGGGTATACAGCGAATTAGATGAAGACAAGATCACAAAAGGAAATCTATTACAAGATTGTTTCAAAGCTAATGTGAACTCTGATTTCCATTTGCAGCACTGCAACTCAAGGGAAATGCTTTTTCATTATTTTTAAATAGAATAGCTTGAAAAGGTAATCATCTAAAATTTAGCAGGAGCATAGCTGATGTTGGTACAATATGCTGCCATAACACAGTTCTCAAGCATTAACTCAGACAAGAACAAACCATTTCTGAAATCAAAATCCAAGTATTTGCACTCTTTAGTATAAATATACAACAATACAATAGCCTGATTAACAAAAGAAGGTAAAAACAGTGAAATTTTATTCGTATATATTTTATTCTATTCTATTCATATATATTTTCCCAACTTTATTTAAAGTACATATATTCCATGTCTCTACTATCTGCTGCAATAATGCTCCAAGACAAAAACAAGCTCCTCTTTTTCTTTTGCTATGATTTAATGCTTGAACATATGTGCTGTTAATCCTTAAGGATTTATAGAACAGGCTGTCATTTTAATCCCCTGAGATACAAGTTGCCTAGCATCTGCAGGAACTTCATCCACTTCCTTCTAGGTGAGAACAAGAAAATACGGTGGCTGTCACGTGGGACTGAAATCACTGCTTAATTCTGTTACAGAGAAGTTCAGGCATGGATGAACCAACCATCTTTTGCTATATTTTCGCCTAAATACCAACAAGGGTGGTGCCAGCCTCACTGAGTTTGTCAGTAGTCAAACCCTGAACACAAGCTTGTTTTTAAAGCTCTTTCAACAACAGTAGGGATCAAGCAGCATTCAGAGTTGTGCTCCCTTGCACTGAGCAGCACCAACTTTCACCAGAAGATAAACACAGGATGCAGAAACAGAAGCCCAGTGTCTCAGTGCCTCTGCTTAGACAGGGGCACACATCATCCATTGTATCTGTTGTGACTTCTCTGAAACATTCTCGCACAATTCCTACTAAAAAGCTACTAGCTCTCTGTGTCACCACTCAGATTACATTGCTTTTGATGTTTCTCTCCTTTGCACTAATCTTTTTTTGTTAGTAAAATTAGATGGATTGGGAATTTGCTACATTTTATCTGCTCATGGCACAGAAAGCCGGGTACTGTACTCAGCCCTGTCACTTCACTTTGAGCAACTCACATAATCTCTCTTCTGGTTCTTGCAGACATCAAATGATGACAGTAACATTTACCTGTCTGACAGAAGGTTGTGAAATTCTTTTCATTAATGTTTGTAAGAAGGCTTTAGAATTTCATATAGAAGCTCTACAGACCAATTTTCCAGGTCAATATTATTACAGCATCAGAGTCATTCTCCTTTGCAGAACCTGTCTAATAAGTAGACAGGCAGAAAATGACATCCAGATTCTTACAGTCACATTGGAGGAGTAAGAGAGTATTATAGAAACAGCATGATATTTACCCTTACCTTTTCAAATTATGATGCTACAACATAATTTCTCATCTCATTCACTGAAGGGAGTGGAAGGTCTACCCACAGAAGAAAATGAACTAGTAGGAAAGCAGCAAATTCCTCCCTTGGCTCTGTATGTGAGAACGACTGAGTATCTTCACATTGTACTGTGCTAAATGTTCACGCCAAGGACATGGGAATGGTCCTGGAAAACTTAGTTCAAAAAAGTAACAATTCTCTATCATATCCATTACAGAATGAACAGTGAGGCTCTAATTATTCTCAGGACAACTTTCCAGTGTTGCTAACTGAGTTCATTGTACAATAAACGTTCTCTGCTTTCAGAAGGTCATGTGTTCCTCATGTGCTTAACTCGTGGCCAAACCAAGTCTTCTAGAAGAGATGCCTCAAGAAAAGCAGAGCAGCTCAACCTAGAAGTGCTATGCATGAGTCCACAGTTCCTGCTCACGCTGTGTACTTTTGTGTCCCTGTTGCTGCAGGGAATGGGTGAGAGAAGAATGGCTCCATTCACAGCCCAGCATCCAGGTCTAGCTCCCCAGCTCTATTCAAAACCTGCAGCTGACTGTAAACACTAGGGTTTATCTCTTTCTACATTTACAGAAAGATGGCCCCAGAGTCCTGAGGAAATCATATGGTGTAGTCATCCAGCTACCCTCAACAATATTTGAAAAGTCACGACAGTCAGATGGAGTCCCCAGTGATTGACAAAAAGGCAACATTACATCCATTTTTAAGAAGAATAGAAAGGACAATCCAGGCAACTACTGACCTGTCAGACTTACCTCTGTGCTGGGGAAGATAATGGAACAGACCTTCCTGGAAGCTATGCTAGGTCAGATGGAAGAAAGGGAGGTGATGTGGGACAATCACCATTCTTCACCAAGGGCAAGTCCTGCCCGATGAACCTAGCTGCTTTCTGTGATGGAGTAACTGCATCAGTGGACAGGAGAAGAGCCACAGATGTCATCTCTCTGAACTTCGGTTAAACCTTTGACACGGTCTCTCACAACATCCTTCTCTCCAAATTGGAAATACATGAATTTGATGCGCGGACTGTTCCAGGATAAGGTACTAGTTTCAAGATCATGCCCAGGTAGTGGTGGTCAGTGGCTCAATGTCCAGTAATGAGCGATGTCTCTGAGGAGTCAGTACTGGAACTAATGCTCTTTAATATCTTCATCAGTTAAATTGTCAGCGGGATCAAGCGTACCCTCAACAAATTTGAAGGTGACAAGCTTCACAGTGCAGCTGATATGCATGATGGGAGACACTGACTCCATGCCAGAGGGTTGAAACTAGATATCTTTTAGGCCTCTTCCATCTCAAGCCATTCTATGATTCTATGATCCTATAAAAAATAAAGCAATGAACTGACAATTTCATTGTACCTGATTCTCATCTATGAGTGAAAGGATAGAATGCTAGTAGTACCTTTAACTAACATGACTACTTGTGCAACTCCAGGCTTCATGGACTGCATAAATGTATTTCTCATCTAAAGACATAAAGAACATGCAACAATCAAGATAAAAACGAGTCACAGGATGATTCAAGTTTGTGTCTCTCAGAATGGATGTCAGGGTTATTATGAAGCTATGTGACCTGGCAAGAGCCCAGGTGGGATGAAAGAGGAAGGCGGATAAAGGAGATTTCATTGAGTAAGACACCAGTGATACACCTAACATTATATATGAAGTGGGAGAGGTTGGAAATAGGTTTTTAGAGACCTTGTCACAAAGGTGGCAGCTAAATCTATGGTAATAATCAGAGTAATCTCACATCCATCTAACTACCCACACACATGCACATCCTTTCTGACTTCCTAATCGACACTGTGGCCAGGGAAGAAACACTGAATTCAGAGAGAGGCTATTTGTTTGGGTTATTTTTTTATTTATTTCTGATCCAGCTGGACCCAAGCAGTGCCAGGAATCTTGTGAGAAAGGCTCAGTTCAAAAAGAAATTGAGCTGTATTTCAGTCAGTGTGAATTATGGTTCCCTGAAACCACAAGTCTTTCAAAAAAATACTTTTTAGCTTGCTAAGCCAGCACAGTAATTTAATATGATGACATAGCTACATTATCAGATAGAGAACTTTGTTACAATTTTTAATAATTTCTGAACTGTGACATTTTAAAATACAAAAAAAGGCAAGTCATTCCATGAAGAAAAAAACTGATGAATCATTTTTTTCCTTTTGAATTTTCCTGGCCATCTTTTCACAGCTTACCCTCCAACTCACGCTCTGCCTTGTACAGCAGTGTTTTCCTCAGCAGTGACGTCTCTTTGGATCTTATTCCACTATTCATGCACTGATCCTCCTGAAAGGAGCAGCAGCTTTTTATCTCTGACTTTTTCATGCCCATTCATATAGTAGATGAAACGGTCCAAAAGTTTTACAAGGGCACAGACAAATAGAGCATAAAGGTGGTAGTTTTGTTGAACTTGAAAGCCTCGAATCTCAACATCCAACTCAGTTCAAGTTCTTAACTATATAACATATATTAACTTGTTGAAGTTAAGAAAATTTGGATGCATCATATTTTTATGAAATGCAGGTCACACGCTTCGATTGTCCCAGGCAGCTTTACTGTAGCAAAGTAGCATAGCACTTGTGCCATGTCTTCAGTAGTGCTTAGGAGTAGTGCTGTGTGATTTCGGTGCTCATTTAATTGACACAACCTATTTCTTGTAAGACAGGGATGCATATTAAATAAATAAATAATTAAATAGGATGTACTATGCTGAATAAAGCCTTCTTGCCTGGTCCTTCTTGCCTAATTATTTACCTTTCTCAGTCTCCAGTAGGAGCTGCTTTTAGGGGATGACAAGTCCCCTCCCAATTCCAAATAAATAGTAGATAGAGACACATAAAAATGTTTTTTTCTGCCTGCACATATTCATCACAAGTGACCATTTACAAATGCAATCTCCTTTAGTATTCACCTTGTAAAATCTGCAGCTTGCACTAGTGTCTGCTTTCCTGAAAGGTTTTGATACCAGAAGTTCCTCCGTACTTGATTAGCCAGGCTTCTTATCAAGCTTGTAACACCCAGCTTGTTACAATTAGTCTCTACTGAGGCTAATACCAAATATTCCTCCAGATTTGCTCGATTTGGAGGAATGTAGGACACAAGTCTTGCCAAATTATTTTGACTCTCAGTAGTTATTATGCATCTGCACCTATCTCAAACTACCAAAACACAGAGGGAATTAGACACGGACCAAACGTTCTAAGGCACTTGTCTTGCTAATCTCTGCTACTGAGTATAGAACCAGAACATTTGAATTACTTCATTACTTCCTGACTTACAAGGTTAACAGAGCCTGTGTCAATATATTCAGATCTAAAGATAACCTCCTTGTTCTTAGATATCCTGCAGCTGCTTTCATTAAAAATCTCAATATTTGTGCTCTGGGAGGTGAAGTCTAGTCTTGCTTAACTGCAGCAATGCAAACAGTGCTATACCTTCCTTTGGCAAGAATTATCCACACACCTGTCTTTTTTGGAAGAGTTTCAGTTTGCTATTTTTATTTCCTTGTGAACACAGTAGGCTGATTTTTTTTTCTTCTTTTCTGTAGATGTGCCAGCTACACCTTTTCTCTAATCCTTACTTGATTCAACAGTGGGCATATCTAATCACAGGAGTGTCTGAAGACCTCAGGGAATAATGAATATCTTGAATGCTCAACCTACTTCCCCTGTGCTAGTTGCTGTTATCTGAGGCACAAGTATGACCTCAGATGTGCCAAGGTATGTGACATGACACATTTTCCCACAATGTCTTGCCCTTCTTCTCCACAGGACTTAATATCTCACTCCACCGTGGGAAATATTTATGTGGATATTGGTACATGAAGGACAGCAGTGAACATCAAAGTGGGCAGTTTCCACTGCCTGATGCCTCCACATTTCACTACAGCACAGATGCGTCTGACTCACTGGGGTATGCAAGGTCCCAGAAGGATTTGCTATTGTCAGTATTTGCTTCCTAGTACGTCTTTGTAGCACAGCACAAGCTGTGGGGTGAGGCTGGTGGTCCATTCCATCACCCCTGAATTGGACTTGTTTTTATGGTAAGCCAAGAAGTCTCAAATTAAATTATATTCAAGAGTGCTTACAGCTGAATTTCTCTTGTTAATACAGTTAAGCGCTACCATAAGCACAAACCAGAGTCTCTCTATCCGGAATAAGAGCTGGAGCCACCAAATGGCCATGAGCACTTCAGTCTTCTCAGCACATGTTTTTTCCCACCATCACTTCACCAGTTGGTGCAGTTGAAATGCAGGGAGGGACAAGGGTGGTGTAACTGTAGAAATGACACATCTGAGTATTTCACGAAGTTGTAACACATGTTTGATAATATATTTTCAAGTTCATGTAAAGACAGAAGGGCATAAACATGTTTTGCCATGAATGTTTAAGCCTAGAAACAAAATATTTGTAGAACCAATACTCCTGTGGCATGTGGCTAGATCCTACCTATGATAAACCCATTGACGGAAAGAATTAGGTATGTCAGTAACAATTATAGTTTTATTGGAAATGGAAATGAAATACTACCTCTATGATCTGATAGGCACCTGAAGATCAGAAGAGCCTCTGTACTGGTCTGAGCTGTAGGAAGTCCACTTTATTCATATCTCACAGGGATAGCCTAACTGCTATCCCGGCCCTGCAGATGCTTCCCTAATCTACAGGGAAGATAATCTACAATAATCTCATTAATATAATTTTAAGAACACTGCACAATCATCAGTGGAGTTAGTATACTGCCATGTTTCTTGTACCTCCTGAATTCCTCCCATACTCGTCAAAATCCATACATTGGCAAGTGACATAAAAGGGGCTTTGGAAATCATTCATATGACAGGCATGCAGGCCAGCACAAATAGAAGATGCAAAATCTCACTGCAGAGGAATCTTTTCTAACCATGTTAGATTAATATCTAAAATGCATCGAATTCCATCACCAAGAACGTCATAATGAAGCATAAGACTAAGATCATTACAACATGGATATACTCACAACATACAAATCTGTTACTTACCAGGCATGAAGAACAGTTTCCAAGATGTTATCTGCCTGCCCAGGCAATGTATCAGCAGTCTTTAAAGTCAAGTGCTGAAAAATAACTGAACTTAGTCTACGTTACTGCTTCCAGTACTACCAGCACCAAAATATTTACTGGTATTCTGGTGGGGAGCTTCTAAAAATAAATAAATGAGATAAATAAATAAAAGCTATTATTAACATCACAGTCCTTAGCCTAGAAGTTAAATTGTTAGAAAAGTATTATTTCTTCTAATAGTTGTGAAGCAATGAAGAACAGCTTTCACACGATGGTCTTGACGTGTCATCATAGAAAGACCATTAAACATAACAAGTTTTTTGGGAACTTTGTCACACAGAATAAGTAATGTGTGCGGACATACTGGCTATTTACTAGTCTATCTTTATATATAACAATTAATTAAAATTGCTTACTTCTGTAGCAACAAAGAAAAAAAGCTACGTAACTATTTACATTATATTCCCCCATATAATTTCACTGTTCACAGTATTTTTTCCTGTACAAAGGGATTACAAAACAAACAAACAAACAAACCCACAAACAAACACCCAACAAACCAAACTGGAATGTCTTTCAGTAGAATGTCTTTCTGGCAAACAGAAAACATTCATTCATAAGAGTAAGAGCGTGTTTCATCAGACACATCTGGTCTGATTAACTATTCAAGTCTATTATTACATAATGTTTTATTATTTTGTTTCTTTTTTTTTTTTTGTTAATGATTGACAAATAAATTTCCTGACACAAGGAAGGAAATAAATCTTTTAAAATCTCTTAGAATTAATTTACAAGACAAACAGTAAGTGAGAAGTACATAGTTTAACTATGGGACCATAGCCACAGCCATAACAACTTTAATACGCTGCAGACTATGAAGGAAATCTGTTTCTCCTACTATGAAAGGGTAGGAGAACAGCATCTTCCTACAATTTTTATTAGCAGTTTTGTAGTGGCAATAAATCCTGCAAAAATAGAAGCTGTACTGTTCTCATTTGGAGTTTCACACTGTAGCAAGACAAGAGTTAGCATGTAAATAATTTATAATGTGTAAATATATACAGACATATGAACATACATGCTCATTCTCACATACGTACACTGAGTATATCTCATTACTAGTAAAGGGGAAGAACATTTGCTAAAAGCTTCACTCACCACTGCATGTCTCCATCGTATACCCTGAATTTCTCTTGCCTAAGCATGGGGCCCCTACACCCTCCCTTTTCCTCAAGTCCAAAAGATCCTGAAAGGTTCCACTCAGACACCGTAACCCTAACACAGACTAGATGCTGTCTACAAATAAATGTATACAACCTCTTCTGTAGCCAAAAATCGTTATTCTTACATTTTTATTCCTCATTTTAAACTTCTCTGTTCTCAGTGTCACCATCTCCTCAAATAGCCTTAGTTTCCAAAAGGGCTCAAGGAGATCCTGGACATTACCTAACAACTCAGCTATCCAATGAAAGCAAGAGAAAAAAATTACAATACAAAGACTACCAGTGCTATAGCTTGAGGAGAGTGATGATTGTGAGTGACAAAAGGAATTTTAAGTTTTTTAATAGCATGCATACAGAACTAACAGCTATATAATAAAAGTACACAGAAATGTCTGCGATACTCAAATGAAAGCTGTCGTATACTCTGTGCCCAAAACTGAAGGCAGTGAAATTAAAAACAGAAAGGAGGTAAAGGAACTGCATCTATTAGCTACTGGCATATAAAAAAAAGCCTGTTTGTTTTTGAAACCTGCCATTAACAGTTAAAAAACGAGCAAAAGTGTAAGTAATGAAAATATGCCAAAAGCACTACAAAAAAAAAAAAAAAAAAAGAAAAAGATTTGTAAAGGGAAATAATGAAAACTAACAAGTTTCAATAACTAAGGTAATATTTTTAATACAGGCAAAGCATTCCTTCCACACTCTTATGAGCCAACTACCTAAGGAATAAGTTTAGGAGGGTAAAGAAAACACCTGTAATAACTTACTATTTCTTTAACATGAAGTAACATATACATAAAAGTAGCCTTGGGAATTCGTAATGCAGCATCATCAGTGCCATGCTCTTTGCCTGCAGTGTTCTCCACCAAACTGAATCTTGGTCTAGCTATTTATTCTGATCTTCTTCCTTCATGCATCACATGCAGTCATCACACCAAATAAAAAGGGCAGAAAATGTAGACCTTTCTGCTTCCTTTAATAAATCCAGAAATATTTCTAAATTTTGGTTCTCCAGATTTCTGTCCCTATGCCTCACAGGATTACACAGGCATTGCAAGTGGAAGATAATTAGTCTTCCTTTTTTTCAGCTCAGGAATGTTTATTTTAAGTCACAGCCTCTGACCTGCTTGCTTCGCCATGGAAGGAAGTTCCAATCATCAAAGCAGTTTCAGCAGTAACCGCATTAAATTTGTCCTAATTTCTTCACGTGGAGGAGAAGTCATACAGGAAACTGTATGTTTTCTTTTGGACACTGCCTTTTGCATACTACAATTAGTTTTACTTGTGCAGCAATTAGGGATGGCATCCTACTTTCCTAATCAGGGAGTGGATGTTTCTTTTCAGTTCCTGCACTTACAAATGATGGGCAAAACTATGGCAGCCAAATATGCGTCACTAACATTAACACCTTTTAGAGAAACCATAAATGCAGAAGGTTGATATTTATCTTACAAACAGCCCTGAGTACTTCCACACTCCTTGGTGGAGTACTTCTGTAGTTCCATACCGCTCTTTCCATTGCAGTCAGTCGCTCTGGAACTGATGTTGTGTGAGTGGAAATGGCACTGGCTCACTGGAGTTCCCCCTTTGTAGCTGTGCTGACAGAGTCACACAGATCTTTTGCAGGTCTTTCTAAAGGACTGCACAGAGACAGAGCCCATTTGGCTCAATGGCATTTAAGTGAATATAAAGTGGAAGGTTATTTCAGGAGTTTTTGTTGATTACATGGTCCTTTTTACTCTAGAATACTCTTTTTCCACATCCTCTTAAGAAAAAGAAGCATCCTCTTTTTCCTGCCATGTCTCAGTTATCTGAGAAAAACGTGGACTGTTGGACATATACCACATATATCACATTTTGTCCACCATGTCTTCTTTTTGAACATCAGAAGTGAAAATGCAATCAGACTTTCAGTAGGAAGTGATTAAGAAGGAAGCTACACGAGTGTCCCAGGAGAAAAGAGACCCACTCCTCTCAGGCAGTCAGTGTTTCTGCTTCTTAAGGTTAAGGAGGAATTTGGAGATAAAAGGAGTTGGCTTGGTAAGCACCAGCAGAGAAGAGAGGAGCTTTTGGCAGACAGGTAGCATAGCAGACAGCTTCCCTACTCAGCTAGGGCAGAGCCAGACCTACAAGCAGGTCAATGGAAGCGACAAGACCCTTGGATTCTCTGTGGATGCTCCTTTGGCAAATAAATATGACTACATTTTGGAGAAGCTGTTTTGTGAGTCACTTCAATGAACTGCTGTCACAACAGAGATAAAGGGTGTGTATGTGCCAAATCCAGTCAGTCCTGTCAAGTTAACCCTGCCAGAGAACACTTCAGTCCAAGTCTTGAGATCTAATCTGAAAGTGGGAACACGCATGATTCCCTTGAGTGGGGCAGGGTAGTCAGATCACCAGTCTCCCCAGAGGGTGCATTAATGGGAGACAAAAATAGGTCATCCACCTCTTGGTACGACCACAACTGCACTAGGTAACATAAGGAGAAGCCACTCACTGTGTCCTTTAGGTAGCAGAAGAAATAGATGTTTCCTCTTCCTAAAGGGTAGGAAGTGGAAGAGAAGGTTACGTCTTCTCCTACCAGCTGGAAAAGGAAAATACAAGGTGTTTCTATCCACCTGACACTCAGTTATTAAAATAGCAGTCTGTTATGAAATACTGTTCTAGAAAATAAGCTTTTGCATATATCATCAACACAGGGTACGTGAAGAGGAGTCAGTATCCTGTGAGCCAATGCTCTATCAGCAGAGTCAAGTAGCACAAGAGGAAGGCAAGCTCCTGACTGGCTCCATTGCTGCCACCTGTAATAATTTGTGGGTGTTGCCCCAGAAAAACAAACAAACAAACAATCTGTCGTCTTAAGATAAAAACAACAACTACTCTAGAGAGCTGACCATAGTCGTGTGTATGGTCACTTCTTTCCCCCTCCCTCCCCCCCCTCAATTTTGCCTTCAACTGTTCCACTACTGAGTGACACATGCTTGTGTTTTGTTAAGATCTGAGAACTGTCGTTAATGATCTGCACAGATTGGTGAGACCAGAGCCATCTGAATTATATGTATTCTTTCAAATCAGTACAAGATGGGCTAAGGCCTTTACCATCTCTGTAGAGATGAGTGACATGCATGAATACCTGACATCCCTCCCGAACAGGTTGATGCCCCTGCTACAATATTTTCACTGATCAAAATGGGGGTGGGGGTTCAGTCAGATCTGTGCCTCCTAGATTTTGTGAGGGCCCCACCACTCAGTCCCGTTGAAAAGTTAGTCTATCTGGGACAGAAGCAGCACAATACTTTTGAGAAGCTTAGACAAAACTGAATTTTGCAACTCAAAGGTGGTAGGAGCCAAAGGTACTTCTAAAGGAACAGAAAAGGGATGGGGAAAGACACAGGAAACTAAAGAAAACTAGGAAAAGGAAAATAGGAGAATAGGAAAAAAAAAAAACTCAGAAAGCTTGGATTGCTATCCCCTCTGCCAGAAAAGATTTAGAGGGATATTCACCTTAATACTCAGCAGTGCCAGTCTGATTTTAGGACTCAACGCCAGGCACAGTTTCCCAGTAGGCAGCAAGTGTGACTGCCTCACCTGCTTGTGCCCATGCCCCAAAACCATCTCAATCCTCAATATCTCTTAGAGAGCAGCTGAAGGCTGCTCCCACTTGCATGCACCTGTCTGCCCCTGCCCTCCTGGCACTGGGTGCAGGTAGTTCCCCCAGGGGAAATGGCAGAGCTACTACCCATTTTTGAGAAACCAGCTCTAAGTCCAGAAGCTGAGGCTCCTGGAAGGAGCTGATACCACAGTTTATAAGAAAGTAATCAGATGGCAATTTCACTTATACCTTTAAACTTCATCCCAGGCAGATATTTCCTATTGGGTGTAAGAATAGATTGTCTTAACTGGCTTTTGCAATGGGTTAGAACTCTTTGTTTACGAAATGACATCAACTAGAAATGTTGATTAGTGCTGCTGATTGTCACCAAACTGCCATATGTAACAGTATCCAAACAGCAGTCTCTAATAGTCCAACCCCATGCTTCTTCAAATTTATGTTGTTTCACTAATTGAGCTTTGTCTTTATTTGGCTCAAATTTGTTGTGGCTGAAACTGTTACCCTCTAATGATTGTACAGAAGCCAGAAGTATGGAAACTTGATTCCAGCTGGAAACTATAATTGATACTATTATCTACAATGCAAATAATTATAACTCTGCGTACTTCCTCTTCAGTAGGTTTTTCTTGGCAGGACAATTCAACCCTTGTTGTTGTTGAATTATTCATTTTCTCTCGACCTAGAATACACAGCCTATTTCTTTATCCCAGAAACATGGCAGGCTATTTTCCATAGCTCAGCCAAATAAGGTGCAGAGTTATATACATTTTGAACTTGGATAAAAGCTCCCCTCCTCATCATCAGGATCTACATAACACAAAAATATTCTTCTGTCAAATTTTGAAAGCAGGTAGCAAGGTAGGTGTTAACAAATCAGTTAATTATGTGAAGATTACTAATTGGCTATAATTTGCCAGCAAACCTGCTGTAACTTAAATGCAAACAAACTGTAAGCAAAGAACTAACAAGTAATAAACCTACTTGCTAGGAGTAAACAAACCTGAGGTGAAGAAACTACAAATTACAAAAAAAGAGAAGCCCTCAATGGTTACAGGCTGAGTGAAAGCAGCAAGACAGTGTCCTTGCCTGCATGCTTACCAGAGTATTTACTTCAGCAGTTCTTTCCCAACAAGAGTTCAGAAACCGGGTTACAGGCTGCAGAGGGACAACACTAACTTTCACATGAAGACAGGCTTGCAGTCTTTGGAGAGACAAATGACAATGGACATAAGTGCAAATCATTCTTCTGTAAGCAACAGTGCTCTCCTTAAAAAAAAAAACAGTGAAATTTGCTGCAAATTAGGCAGACTTTCTACTAACTGACAGTGCCTTCTTAGCTAATGACATTGGCTAGTGGCTGGCACCTCCACTGGAGACTAAATGATAACTGGGTCAGAGGACGAGGCAACTTCAATGCAGCACATCTGTAAAATGTACTTTTCCATTCCAAGGACTAAGGTTTTTTTTGTTTTTGTTTTTGTTTTTTGTTTTTTTCTTTAAGGATTTATCTGAAAGCACTATTGGAACACATTTGCCTGAAACATTATCTCCAGTGAAACTGAGATGAACTTCTGTAATTTCCTTAGATTGTCTATGGATAAATCAGAGAAAGAGGATGATCTATCCAACTACATGAGGGATTTTTGCTAGCTTTTCTTATTTCAGCTGCTGAATATATACAATATAGATGTAGTTTAGCTAGTGTACTATACTATACATTACATTCATATGCTACCAGCTAAAGTATTCCAGAACCCAGTCCAACTTCTTTTGCCTGTCAAGCTCTGTTTCCATCTTTCTTGTGTCCTTGAATGCCCAAGACATCAAATATCCCCACTGCTCCTTCTTCAGAACCTCCCAGCATTTCCCAGCCTGAATATCCAGCCTCAGCCACTTTTATATCTTTATGTTCCTCCCATAGGCAGCTCATTATCATTGAAACTTCATTTTCCAAACCACCCAAACCTAAGCTCATTACTGACCCCATACAACCTGTTTCACATTCCCAGTCCTCCTTACTGCTCTCGCTTTTCAGTTCCCCAGCCTCTTTAGTCCTGCTTTTTTTCTGATCTGATGTCCTCAACTCTGCCTCAAAGCACCTTCTAAACTCAGCTCCTTGCCCATGCCCCAAAACTTGTAGCATCCCTATTTCTTCAGTCCCTACATCCATCTGTTTTGTTCTAAAGTTCCCAGCTGAAGCATCTACACTCTTGCATGTTGTTGAGGTGTTAATCTTCAATCTGTTTTATCACCCCAGCCATCAGCACCTCTTATCTGATAACAGCTAGATACTCTAAAACCTGCTTCCCAGGATTCCTGCAAGAAAGAAACAAATAACAGGCAGATATTTATATTTATACGTATATGCTTCAGGGAAATAAAACATTTGAGGAAAACAGCTTCTGGTTATACATACTAGCTAGGCACTAGCTTTTAGCATGTTAAATAGTCAGAAACTGCATTCAGGTTTGTTGAGATGATACCAGATCTGAAAGAAACACTATCCAGACAAGAGTTTGCTTATGCATTTCTCTTCTTGTTATGGTATAACATATCCCTGCTCTTGTTGATTTTCTCCAGTAATGGTCATCAGGAGATAAATGCAAGGCAGGAAAAGGAAGGATTCCAGATATTTCACCGTCTGGTATTCCAACCACTAGGCCAGTACCCTCCTTGAACCCTTTTACTTTCACAGGAGAAACTAAAATAATGCTCAAATTACCATCTTGTGACAGGTTCTGGCTTACATTTGAGTTTCCTTATTCTCTTCTCCAGAAAGGTCTTTCTCAGTTTATTCTTCTCATGAATTGCCCTACCTGGTCCTGCACACTCAGAGTTTCTTCTTGAGAGCTTTATTAAGACATACATTGCAACCATTACTGAGGGGGTACTAAACATCAGCTATACATAATGCAAATTATTGTTGAGCTAGAGCTTTTACACTGATAACTACACAGAAAGGAACACTATTAGCTTTGTAGAATGCTTTTAATGCTAAGCCAAAAATATGCACACCCAGTTAGGTTTTGCATTTAATTGGATTATTAAGCCCAGCTATTAGAGCATCTACTACTACTGGTTATGCATCAGATAGGAATATATATTTATTGTTGTTAGAATCTCTCTCCAGCAAACACACTGGCTAGATTTCTTCCTCCACAGTAAGGTGAGTGCCAATCAGGCTAGCAGCAGTGGCAGAAACCATTTGGCAGTTCACATGCAAGACTGAGGTTCAGCAGCCCTTTGTGGGGCTCATCCCCCACACATCCTCAGCGTATCTGTCACATTAAATCCTGTAGTTGTCATATGGACCCACAGTCATTGAAATCAATCTTCCGAAATCTGAGAAATGCCAATGCATTGACAGGATGTTCTGAAGCAGATTTTTAAACCTTACTGGAGCCTGTTGGGCAGGAAGAAACTGTCCAGAGACAGCCCAGGTAACAGAAACTTAATACATACAGCCAATGGGAATATTATGCTCCACTTTAGTCTTATTTTATCTTTCTCCTGATTTAATGAATTGAGAACAGGGCAAAGGCATTAAAAGTTTGAGATACCGCTACTTTAGGACTTGAATACAAGTGTCACATTTCCCTCCTAATAATCTCTCAATCTGGGCTTGAGAACCATTGAACTGTGAAGATTTCATACCCTTCATGCCCACAGGAATCTGCATTAACGACCTAAGAAAATATTTCATCCATTTATACACAGTCACTATGTAAAAATGCCCAAAGGAAGCACTTCAAGCAAATTGAAAAACTGTTTGGGGAAAGGACACCTTACCCACAAGAATGAGAGTCAAGAGCAAGAGGTACTTTCTCCTACAAAGGTTTTAGCTGGAAAGGCAGAAGCAGAGAGAGCATTCTTCCTCTAGTCATCATTTCATTTTAAGCCTCTCTACCTTGATTGTGGAAGAAAGTGCAGCAAGAGAAAAAAATAAGGCAAACTTCCCCCACAGGTGATTTGCTCATTAATGTTATAGTAGAAATATCTGAGAGTGTTTATAGGCTCCAGCACCACACATTAGAATTATAAAAGAATAGGTTCCACTTTCTGAAACAAGTGTGATTTCGTGACATTTGCTCTTAGGCTTAAAGAAAATGGACTTGCAGTTACGCAGTTAATGAAATGTAAAGAAGTTGCCACAAAGTTATTCAGGGCTCCAGCCATCTAAAAACATACCACATGACTGCTTAAGTATTCGAGAGCTGCCCTGCAAAAGCAAACAGTAATACAACGAAATTAGCAATGGAAAATACTAGCAGCTCTGCTCAGATTTGACAGTAGCTGACCCCTAGAGCTCCTGAAAACAGACCATTTAAATGAACAGAAGGATATGCTTCACAGCTACAGAGGTTCTCTTTCAATTTGTATGTGCAATGACTGCTCTCCCATGTCCATGCCATCATCTCTACTGTAGACTGTTTATACAACTACTCTTAATGTCTTCAAAGGCTTCCTTTGTGAAGGAATCTGTTCTTCTTGAGTGTTTATTGTGCATATTTATGACAATACTTTTTTATTTCTGCATTTTTCTTCAGCCCCTTGACCTACTGCGTTTGGTTCACTGTAGTACCAATGACCAGCACAACTTCAAATTGTTTTCCTTCTCTCTTTCATCTGGTCTTCACACCAGAGTGGTTCAGCAGTCAGCCAGCTGTCTCCCAGGGAACACAACCAGGCCATGCAGACAAGTGAGTGCAGGGGAATTGCTCAGCATTAACTCTCAAATCAGCAACAGCCAATTGTTTCATACTGCAGTGATGATTAATAGACATCTTTCAAAAAAGCAGCAGCAATGCCTGAAGACTGTACTATCTACTAGTACCTTCTCTCAGTTCTATTCTCATACAGGAAAGCCAGAAATACCTTTTGCAGAACATTCTTGACATTTTGTGCCACAGATGTCATTAAGTTGTTAACCAAAATGACAAAGACTTAAAAGACATACAGACAGTATATTTCTCAATCAAATATTTCCCTGACTGAGCAGTTTATAACTACAGTCATATGAAAGTCTTCATGGGATAACCATCCCTTCAGGACTTTTTCTTCCCTTGGGATTCCAATCTTTCTCTAGGCTCAATACCCATGAGATAATATTAAGACTTTTGTAACTAGTAAGAACTTGTGTGAAACATTGTATCTTAGGTGTATACATACATATTTTTTTTTTCTTCAAAAAAGCAAATCCAGTTGAGAAAACTTCAATACAGCTTCACTGGAGTAAGAGGTTAGCTCAAAATTAATAAATGCTTTGAAAAGATAAAATGATGCAAGTACAAAGATTTTGTAAACATCTTCTAATCCCCTGATGTTCCTTCGCCAGTTTCCCCTCCCTGGTTTATAAACCAGGCTGTCCAAGGCCACACAACAAGTCAACAGCTGAGCCAAGATAGACTTGAATGCTTTAATTCCATTTCTCAAGCCTCAGTGTTTCTGTCCTTTCTTACACTTTGCCTCCTTTTTCAAGCAGTGAGTACTACTCAAATCTCTCTTCTTATTGAGAAATATGAAAGGTTATTTTGACCCCTGTGCTTTGCGACTCCAGCCCAGGGCTGCAGAGCAGCTTTACAATTTTGTGATCTCATTAGCTCAAAGTAACCTTGATCCCAACAGATGCTAGATGTTAGTTTCTACTGCTGTATCATGTACTGGAATCTGAAGCCAAACAAACTCTAGCCATTAGAAATAACTTTCTTCTGCCTGTAGACTTCCTGGGAGACAAGCAAACATAGGAAGAATAGACTCCCAAGAACATTGGCAAGCAGAAAAATTAACAAAACTACCAGAGAGGTTGCAGAGATGCCTAGGTTTGCAGTTGTGCTGTTATCTTGAAAGATTAGTGACTTGATTGTATTCCTTCATCACAGCAACAGCTTCCTCTCCTCCTGGCTCAGCAATGACATCTTGTTTCCTCCCTGTCTGCAAAACATATCCCTGCCTCTAGCATTCTGTTGGTGAAGAATTTTGCTTTGATGATTTGTTGCCAGCCAAAACTGCTCAGAACACAAGTGAAGGGAATTCAAGCTTTTGGATAAACAATCTTAAGTTCCTGCATACCTGAATCTGTGCCAGATTCTTGCAGAAGCATTGTTCATTAGTGCTAGCCACTATCTCTAGAACTCAAACAGCATTTGAACTAAGCTCTCTTTAAAGAATGTTAGTGTTGAGATGCCCCATTAGTCCACATAGAGGAGGACAGCCTCCAGCCTCAAGTCTTTGGTAACATAAAAAGGCTGCACATACTTACTGTCTATATTTGTAATTTAAAGTATTTTAACTCAACCACATATTAATGGTGCATATGTTGATAAATGAAGAGTATAAACATGCTGCCATTCAATGAAATACTCATCTGTTTTACTAACACACCTGTAAAGTTCCAGTTTAGCCTAAATATCAAAGACTAATTCTAATCATAGGAAAAAAAAAAAAAAAAAAAAAAAAAAAAAGAGGATTACTCTGTTACAACCAGAGCAGAGCACAAACTCTACTAGGTCCCTAGAATATTTTCTGCATTTTCTTCCTCTGTTATTCTTCACCTCTTTTTTCTCAAAGTTTCTACCTTCAGTGCACTTACTGCACATCACAGACAGCCAGGAGGAAATCTATTTGCATTCATTCTATGACCCCAAGCTAGAAGATTCTTGAACATGTTTCTATTCCACAGGCATCAGTAGGACTCCTCCGCAGAGGAAGCCTTCTTTTGGAGAGCAGAGAACTTTTGCATGCCTACTCTTGATACACTTGTTGTTTGTTGCATGAACCAACATAAGCAAACCACACAGACTGTAGATGCATGGCAAACACAGGAGTTTGAAAGCAGGTGTTAAGGTGGAAGTGGGCTTGTCCAAAGTTTCCTGAAAGACTTACAAATGAGAAGTAATGAAAGCAAGGCCCATGCACACTGATACAAACTTCTTAGAAGGATTTGCATTGAACAAGTAGAGATAGGGATTCAAGGTTATGTTCAAAACAGCCTCTTCAGAGCTGGGAGCTTCAAAGTTCATCTAGTCTAACCATCAAATAAAATGAAGGCTTGGCACTATCAGAGGCTCAGGACATAAATACCACTCAGAAAAACATGAATGCTGACCTCATAAGAAAAAGCAGGGCATCTACATTAGTTTTTTTATCAGCTTTTGGAGCTTAATCAAAATTGACCTTTTAGGCAGCATGAATTTTTTTTCTTTAAATGTGTATTTATTCTCAAGAAGCATCATTTGTAATGTTTAGGAGATAATCTAATTTCAAATGAAAAACTCTAAGAGAGGGCAGTAACTGCCACTGTTAATGCTGAAGGATACCTGGCAATCAGTTTGAGATGTTTTCTCTTTTGCTGTTGAATGGCCTACACAAACAAGGGAAATGACTCACTAATTAAAAATAATTGTACATGGAGGGCTGGTATACACCAAATGTAAACTGAAGATTCATACACATTAATGCCTTGGTCAGCTATGAGAAGTGTTTAGATATGAATTTAGAAAATTTCAGTTTCCATTCACAGTGTCTTAACAGTCCTAACAGGTACCACCTGCGTTCAAAAGGAATTGGTCAACTGCTGAAAAATTTCATTTGTTGCCAAACTACTTTAAATTTCTCTTCAGAATTATAGTTCTAAAGGTGAAAGAAAATGCGTAAGATCTCAGCCCTGCCAGGGCTCCAAAGGAGTTCAGCAGATCATTACCATTCCTGGTAAAGAAGAAAAATCTCAAAGTGATCTTTAACCAAATTCTTCCTTCTGTCCTAAAATCTCTGGCAACACTGGGAGAACAAGCAAAGAAGTGCTTTCACACCAGCTAACTCTCCTTGTCAGTTTTCTTCAGCAGCACTCCTGTACGTACCCACAATGCCACTTCCTCCAATTGCAGACAGTGATCCTAAATATTTCAGATAGTTACATGACACAAAACAAGACAACAAATTATTCTGACAAGTAAGCTACAAGTACTCCTACTCTTGTCTTCAAATGTTTCTCTGTCATTGTTCAAAATATATGTGGCTGAGCAGACCCCACATAGCGAGTTCCCTGAGGCAACACGAGGAGTTTGGTCTGGCCGCAAACAAGAGGGAGGATCTGTTTTAAACAGTACTTCTATGTTTTAACTATTCTCTGCAAGTTTCTGTTTGTTTTCTTTTATATCAAGCTACTTTCAAAAGTCTTCTTTTAGTGCCTGTAACAATTTTAAATAAAATCTTTCAGATAAGCAAGTTGTCTTATGCCTTACTGAAACAGTTGAGAAAACAACTTAAGCATTTAATTCATGGTTCCATATTGAAGCAAATAACTTTGTTTTCCAAAGAGATCATAGGAGCTTAACCTACATAGGACTAAAAAATACAAAGAATGCTGTACCATGTGTAAGTGCTCCATTTTAAGAAATGAGGCTCGTAAGTTTTGGCTCAGTTTGGTTCATTATTTTGTTTTTCCTTTTCCCTTAAATCAAAAGAAACCTGGAATTTTTGCCAAGAGATGCTGCACACTGGCCAATGGCAAGTAGCTCAGAATCATTTTTTTTTTTTTTCTACTGTGCTATGACACATCTTAGTAGCCTTGTGGATTTTTTCTCAGTTTACAGTTATCTATGATTAAATCTAAGACACTAACACTAACCCACAAGTCTCTGCATGTATCTAAGTATTCTTAAAGTATCTTAAAAGTAACAGCAGTGGATACTGATAGTGAATTTAGAACAGACCGGTGCACCACTACTACACTGCCTCATACAGAGCCCTTCCCCTCCCTCTGACCTGAGCCAACAAGGGCAGCTGCTAATCCTTTCATTTTTAGCACAATGCAAACCTTTCTCTGTTCACTAATCCATCACCACATCAGCAGCATCAGCTGATGGGTGGCCCCTTTCTCCTGCAAATGCAAACCCCAGTAGCTCTGCCAGTTTGCCTGATCCTGTGTGCACCTCCCACCCAAAATCCACGGTGCAGTGAAAGGTGAACCAAATCCTGCCCCTAGAATGGTGCCTCATGTGAGCTCAGGCAGCCTGAGTTTGAGTTTGTTTTCTCTAAAGGGCAGTTAAGTCTAATAGATGTCAGATTTACAGGACAACGGCAGAAAAAAAAAAAAAACACCCTACCGATACTGATACTGTCATTAATCTCACTGTAGTAGTGGGAAGAAAGGCCATTTTTGTTCCCAGGGAGGGTCTTTGCTTTATGATCCAGCAAAGGCTGGAAGCTTCCAGGCTGTCTGAACTTGTGCCAAATTCAATAGAGACCCACAGCAGTAGAAAGCAAAGTCATTTAATTCTTCAATTAACTAAACTTCTACAATAAAAAGAACATAGATATAGCTTAGATTAAGTCCACAGTTTTGGCACTTAACCTGAGTATGCATTTGAGCCCAACTGAATTTGTTATAGTCAGTGGCAACACGCAAGGTAGGAAAAACTTTACAGCCCAGCAAATAGCTTTTCCTTAGTCTTCATTCATCTTAAGGCTCTTGTTTATCACTTTGGTGATATAAAGAATGCTAAATACTGAAATAAATCATGCAAGGAAGGAGACAGTCAAACTGTAGAAGGTACACTTAGATGTAATAGAATAACATAAAAAGTACAGATCCTTGCACCTAGGGTAAGGAAATATATATTAAAGGCTTCATATCCATTTGTTCTCTCCTGAGAAGCTGTGGGACACATTGAATTAGCTGTTATATAGTCCATAGCATAAAGCACAGCATATAATTCATTCGTACTACAGTTTAAAAACCATTTGAGTCTTGAAATCCGGTGTTATCAACAATATGTAATTGGTATTTAACCTTTACAAAAAATGAAGTTTATGTTTAGAATTACATTTACTGTTGTTCAGAAATAATGGCCTGTCTCCCAGTTCCAGGATTGCTCCTACCTTATCTGCCACTGCTTCCGCTGAGGAGAAATGGAACTGCTCTCCAGACAGCAAATATCTTCTCTTGAGCATCTAAAGAGCTTTTTAAAAAGCAGCAGGACTAATGTGCAAAAACACAGTTTACAGGCACAGCCATGTACATATACAAGGTAGCACAAAGCAATTGAAAGCTGCTTCTGCATCAACTCTAGCCCCCAGAAGGGATGGTCCCAAAACTGGAACTTAGTCTTTGCCACTTGCTGATAGGCATGCACCAGCTGGAAACATTTGCTCAGCTTTAAGAAGATTGCACTGCATGTTCCTGAAAACAGCCTTGCACCTTGCTGCATACCTGTGGAACTTCGATATTAAAAAAATATATATACATTAAAAAAAAAAAAGTATGTTAACATGCCTGAGACAATTTCTAGAGGAAAGTGAATGATGGAATTGGTCTTGCAGCAGATCAGGCCTGCAACAAACCTCACCAATCTGTGAAGTAGTCACATTTGTTAATTAAATTCAGCTTTATCTGGTAAACAAAAGGAAAGAGGGGTACAGAATACGCAGCAAAAAATGCCAGCTCTTGCTTTGGAACAAACAGGAAACAAAGTTACATTATCTGAGGAACTTCCTACATTACGATTTTTGCAAGGCAGTCATATTCAACTGTCAGTAGCATAAGCACTACCATAGAGCAAAAATACTCTAATCACAACAATACCAAGCTGAATGCTTGCTCTGCCAGTGGCCAAACAACACAAAACAAATCATTGAGAAAGCTCTGCAGAAGGCCGTAATAATCTGGAGAGTGATATGGCACAGCAGGTGTTTGCATGTGTGGAGTTACAGGGTGTTTGCACAGCAGATCTTGCCCTGCTGTCCTCAGGCTGTATTTGCACTGTACACTGTGAGAACCTCCCCTCCCTTTACCCCTGGCCACACAAGAAAGTGCAGCACTGCCCACAACCTGCCCAGCAAGAAGGGAACACACTGCCAGGCCTGGCCCCAGCCTTGCTTGGAGATGTTCAGCACACAGGACACCGCAAGTCAAGCAGTTGAATAAAATGGGATTGTTTGCAACTAGCATCTCCAGGTGCCACCCCCACCCCTCCTCCCTCCACAGACCCTCTGAGCAGAAGGGAGGGAAATCTCCCTCTGGTGAATGCCCATCTGCATATTGGGAACTGCAGGAGTCATAGGGACTCCAGCACTATGCTTGCTGTGCAGGGAAAGTGAAGGCAGCCCTGTAAAGAAGCACACATTAAATACAAAAAGTCTTCCTACACTCTCCATTTAAAAAAAAAAAAAAAAAAAAAAAAAAAATTCATTGCTCTTAAGAGGAAGGAAAGCTAACAAATATGCACTGATTACAGGGCATATCCGCAAGGAACATCTGCCTGGGTGCACAAGAAACATAGCTACACCTCGGTGACCTCCCCACAGTTGGGAAACCCCCTGTGTTGCTAGGGAAGTGCAGCAATACAGGCATTTCCTCCAAAAACAAGAAGGCCACTGCTCCTCACCAATGAGATGAAATTCCCACTGACTTCTGACCTACAATTGGTCAGCATTTTTCAAAGCAAGCAGAAATATATAACATACAAGTTTCATTTAAGAAACAAAAGTGAGATTAAGGATGAAATTAAATACAGTGACACTAAAAGTACTGAGGTTGGGCTGTGATCCAAAATTATAAATAATAGGATTCCTAACAATACATTATTTCTTGTTTCCTTTCCGGAAATATCTTTACTTTCTTTTTTTAAAGTCAGTATGTGTAGGAACATATTGTCTCAGTAAAGTAACAACTGTTACTTTCCTCTTCCCCCCCACTCCCTTCCCACCCTGATATACACTCACAAACCAGAAGCTGTTACAATAAATTCAGAGTCCAGACACTCGAGAAGACATTACAGTGAACACAGACCACCCACTGACTTCATCTGCTTTGCTTTTCTAATCCCAAATTCTAGCAGATTTTCCACTGCCCTTGATAATGAAGAACATAAGCTTTTTTTATTTTTTAAATACAGAAAGCAGCATGCAGGGGCAGGTCAAGGAGAATCTGTTAGATGCCAGAAAATTCAAGACAACCCATTACACGTATTTTGCCCTCAACTTGTGTGCCATTAGCCAGAGCACACACCCTCCTTTTCAACTCACACTGTAGCTCAAAGATCCTAACTGGTTTATCTATGTTTACCCCAAAACCTGTGGGTCATCCTAAGCATAACGGAGGCTACCTACATTAAACATAAGCTAGAAGAGTAAAATAGAAGTGAAATAAAGCCCTGAAACACAAAAATTTAATCGTGGTCCCACAAGTCAAAGGCCTTGTAAAGCTGTTTCCCCATGGTCCATGAATTCCCTAAGATTTCCTGATTTGGAACAACAGCTTGCATAGCATACTTTGGCCTGGGTGCTATTACTCAGAGCTATGATCTTGGAAAGGCAGACTGGAGCACACTGTCCGCATACTGGACAGGAACAACAAAAAAGATATGGTTTACACTACAAGTCACTGCTAAAAAAAAAAAAAAAACAATAAAAAGTACAGCTTCCAAGTCTCTGAGAGCTAACACTTCCAAAGCTTGCCTCCTTCCCGCTGAGTAGCCTTCTGCTGCATACATCCAGCCCAGCTACTTCTGCCAGATAGTATTTGTTAATTATTAACCCAATTCACAGAAACACAAAACCCTTTTATTTTAATTGAAAACAGGGTATGTTGCTGACAAATGCTGAAGTTTAATTTGCCATAAACAGTGCAGTCTTGTGTTACACTTACATAGCTTTTGCCAGCAGTACCTCAGAAAAACAACATACCAATAGGATCGCTTCATCCTTCACTAAAATTAATTAATTTGAAATCATTAGGTGTTACACAGCAGTGGTCTATGAAGCAAAGCACAACTTTAATGAAGTACAGAAACATGAGGAAAAAATACTTGAAGAACATCAGTCATAAATACAAACTGAAATATTGCCATGACTACAGAATAGCTTCTGTCTGAAGAGGGCAATGCAAGTTTCAGTAATTGCAAACAATTGGAATTTTTTATTTAATACTTCAGGTACTCCATTAGCACATCTTACCTTACCAGCAGAGAAACTTCTACCTCAAAGTAAAGCCCAGCCCTACAGCTAAAACCAACAAACCAACAGCTTTATTGCTAGGAACCTAGCTTTTAAGTGCTTTTTTTTTTTTTTTTTTTTTTAAAGCCTTATTTGAACTATGAGGAGACATTTACAATGATAGCCTGCCTATAAAAGACAAAATGAATTCAAATTTTAAACCAGTTGCTTGATTTTCCTGACTTATTATTGTATTGCTGTATAATCAATGGATATTAAGATGTTATAATCACAAAAGAACAACAGAGTCAAGCAAAGTAGACTAAGACAATAAGGAGAATAAATGGAAGGCTTACCCTTATGCTAGGCTCACCTACAGAAAGCACCAGAAGAGGGGATCTCCAGATGAGATCCTTCCCCCACTGGTAGCCAGCTCTTAAATAGGTCTAGGAGAGCTGGAGCCTGGCTCCACCCCTTCCGGCAGCACAGGTGAATTGCCTTCAGCTGTGCTGCTCTGGCTGACTCATTGCTTGCCTCAGGTGATCAATCAGAGGTTCAGGCCGTGACTCAGCAGTTCCCATACAATTGCTTAACTCAATACTGAAGCATCCATTGGAAAACAGTTGATTTTTCATGGTGAAACAAGCTAAGCGTTGGAAAAGAAAAACACAGACACAAAATACATCCTCAGTACAAAATTTCAGAAGCTGATGTATTGGTGAGACCACTAGTTACTGTAATTTGGCATAAAAATCAGAATTGATTAGCAGTTCTCTCTTGTAATAACATGATTATTATTACAAAAACAGTTTCTTATGCTAACTGCAGCCAACTGCAGTGGATCGAGTTGAATGTGGTTAAAGATTTCAGTGAAAGACCAGCAGCCAAGACTTGCTCTCAGGATGCATATGCATGCGCTGAGATTCTTGCCAATCAAATGAGATGTGCTTTGAAGCAACAGGTAGGAACTGTCTGAAGTATTTAGTACAGTAAGCATGAAGAAAATAGCTAAAAGTAAAAAAACAAAGACATCAGCCCTTGAGGATAGACACCAAACTGTAGTTTAAGAACACCAGAGAAATGAGTATTCTGGACTTCAGGCAAGAAGATACTTTCTCGTTAAAGGTAATAGCTCCCTTAACCCCACTAACCTCTGAAAACAGATTCACCTTCATTTCTTCTTTTCCTCTTGTGTAATACACACATCAACACAGGGTAGATGTCACCTGGCCTACTTCAGCAACCAGTGACTAGACTGCCATATTTAACACTAAGATCTTCAGCCCATGCACAGGGCAGGGAAGCTTCTCGGGCTGAAGTGACATCATCAGTACAAGAGATCACCTCTTGGGGCAACGTGGGCAGGGATTCCAGAGCCCTGACCTGCTGCATAACCTAGTTAGCCAGAATGTCCACGCTGTCTTCCTTAAATACCCCTGCCAAAACACACTTCTCTACAACCTCAAATAATCCTTCACCCTTGGTATTTCCCCTGCAGTTTGCCACAGGCCATGCACATAGTTGCACTGCACAGCCATGCCAAATGGACCGAGGAAGAACTAAACATATTAAAATGTTAGCCTGTCTCGTGGAAATTTTGAGAGATGCTAGCCCTGCTTCACCACTTTTTTTCCCTCCTATTCTACTCCCTTATCTAAAAATTAAACCAAAAGGAAGAAACATTTCCAGGGTCCAACATGAGTTTCTGCCACTTGGGCCTGACATCTTACCCTTCATCAGCACCTAATCATACTGATTATTCACATTCACATCAGGGACAGCCTGCAACACCTGGAACACTACTCTCTGGTGGATGCTGCAGACTGAAGTTGCCGAGGGAATTTAAGAGCTGTCCAAAAGACAGATGAAAACAGGATGTCATTTCTCCTCAGTGGCAGGGCTGCAGGTCTTGCCTAAGTAGTTAGAAGCCACAGTCAAGTTACCAGGTGATGGCTGTTCAGAGATTCATGTGACAGTAGCTGTGGTCTCAGCACAGTTAATGGTGGAAGTGCTGCTCCAGCAATAAGGCATTAATTTCTACTTCCACTGGGTGGCTCCACGGAGGTCACAGCCAGGTCTGGATCACACAGCAAATTACCCCCATTCCACTAATGATGGGAATAGATGACAGATGGCTCCCATAGAAAGATTAAATCAAAAGTGACCATCTTATCTAACGCAGATACAGCAGGAATTAGAAGGACTCTGCCTCCTCCATTGTGCATTGCATTGCATTCCCTGAAGAGGACGCAGAGTCAGTCCCAGAAGATAAAACTTTGCTCCCTGGGTCCCTTTTCTGAAGGAGGAAGGAAGCAGAAGCAATTGCACAGCCATAGCATGAGATTTCATGCTCCTCTCCAAACACACAAGCATACTGAGACACCTTGTTTGTTTACCACAGCACAACTGAGCCCAGGCAAGAGCAGGGCCGGATCTAGTTTTCACCATTGTTAGAATGTCACCATTGTTTCACATGTTAGAAGTGATCCAAGGAAAGTTTCTTTTTTTGACAACATACGTTAATATCTTAAAAAAAAAAAATAAAAATCAAGTGTTTGTGTTCCAATAAAAACATCACATAGCATATTTTTTATTATATTTATAATATTATGCACACATAGATATAGGAAAAAAGCAGCACACCACTGCTTCCATCCTGCATTAAGCCTAATTTCAATCTCATCTATCATTATTCAAAAAAAATTGGGACTTACTCAATTTCCAAAGAAACCAAGATTCCCCACTGTCCCTCAGACATTTCAAACCTTTAAAGCACACAAGTGCGTGCACAGCAGCAGTGCAGATGTTCTTGTTAAATGGCCTGACAAGAAGGTAGAAAAACTCTTCAGGAGTTTGCAGTGTTCAGGCAGAGTGTAAATCTGGAGAAACTAGACAGGTAACCAGAGCAGATGAAGATCAAATCTAGATTAGGCAGTGGAGAGTTGTAGCAATAAATGGGATGTGATTGTACCCTTGATGCTGAGCAGGCAGAATGCTAACATTCCCAGCCATACACTGTACACTGTGCCCCCTGTTTTCACATCCACCTCAGTTCAGTACAAGTCCTGACTTTCTTTGGACTGTATTATTATTATTTTGACGTTCGTGAGAGTTTAGTTGGCAGAGAGTGAAAAGGGTCTGCAACTGCTTCTCTGTGGGGTAACTTCAGGCCAGCTAGTGAAATCTGACATGCATTCCTAATCCCCAAAACTTCTGTTAAAGAAGGTGAATCAGGGAGAGCTGAAATTTGGCTTACATAAAGTATTTTTTTTTCCTCCCTTCTTATATTTTAAAAGCTATTATTGCTTTTAATTAAAAAAAAAAATCAGATTTTGAAGAGATGGAGAAATGAGTCTCTGATGTGTAATGGTCTGAATTTGAAGTCTGTCACAAAACAAAAATAGAATTAACAAAGAAGACAGAGGTTGTGAGATGGACCAAGACTTGAGTACTCAAGACTTGCGTAAAAGAAATTTGGGGGCCAAACAAAATGGATGTAATCTGGCAAGGGTGTATGGGGACTAATGAATCATGGCCTGAACCTCTGATTGATCACCTGAGGCAAGTAGCAAGTCAGCCACAGGAGTACAGGTGAAGGCAATTCACCTGTGCTGCTAGAAGGGGTACAGCCTGGCTTCACCTCTCCTAGACCCATTTAAGAGCTGTCTGCCACTGGCCAAGGATCTCTTTTGGAGATCCACTCCACCAAAGTTTCCCCACGTAAGCCCAGGATAGGGCGAGTATCCTTCTTTTTGCTATAGTATAATCACTACATAAGCCAAGCTCTTGGATATACTATATCATCTGTATATTCATTGATTGTACACAAGAGGTAAGAGTTAAACTAAGCCATTCCTTCTAAATGACTCTAGAGAAGCAGCAGAGAAACAAAAAATAGAGGAGAATGGCCTGGCTTCTTTAAAGCTCATACAGAAATGGCACTGGCCCATAAACCTACTCTTACTGACACCAACTGTGTACTCTACCATAGACTGCAGTGGCAGTAGGATACACAAAGGAAACAAGACAAGACAAACCTCACAACAATAAAATATCAGGTGGTGAATACACTGAAATAAAGGGTTTGAAACGTTAATTGCCAGCTTGGGGTATGGCTCTTTTTAACAGCCTGCTTTGACACTTCAATTTCCAGTGAGGTAATAGAAGGCTTTTAAATAGGCTGTAGCAAGATGGTACTTTCACACTTAATCGTCTCAGAGGTCAGATAAGACAGTTGTCTTCAAACAGGGTGGGGAGGAAGGTACAACTTAAACAGCAGCAACAACTTCCTATGTTTTCACATTGTTGACACACAGAAGTTATGTTTCCCAGAAGCTCTGAGCAAAATCATGGTAACACTGGCAGAAACACCTCCTGCACTCTGACCAAGCAGTGTGCTCCTTCACAGAAACAGATGTCCTCACTGCATGCCAGCCCTGAGGAAACTGAACACAGAGCCTGGAAGTCAGTGACTGTCATGGAAAACCAGAGCTCGGTTTTATATAGACCTGACTCCCATTTATTAATGTACTACTTAGAGGCTACTGAATCCCTTTCTAGGAAAAGCTCATCAAGTGTTCCAAAAAAAAGTATGAATTACTTTCATTGCTTTTATAGAATAAAAGCAATTTACCCTACCAGTGTGAGACAAGGCAGGTCTGTGCCATTAAATGCTTAGATGCTGTTAGACATACCACTGCAGTCACATTTGTCACTTCTGCAGTCAAGTGAATCACTGCAGGAAGAGGCACTTCTCAGTCAGCACTGTTATGGAAACAATCAAATGTAAAGCAGTCATATCTAGTCACAGGCAGCTGAGGTTTTTTTTTTTTTGACCACTCAGGTAAGATTGTGAGCAGAAATTTATTACAGCTGTTTGCACTGCTGGAAAGGCAGAGAAATAAAAATAACTTCTTTAAGCCAGTAACACTGGCTGGGAGGGAGCTGGGAAGAGGCTTGTGAACAGTGCTCTGCTGGTGCACAGAAACCAGAGCCAGCAACCCCACATTCATTGATCCCTAACCACACAACATTTTGCTCAAGCCAGTGTAAGAGCAGGCAAGAGCTGCCAAATATGCACTAGCATGTGACAGTGAATGGAAAGAAATTTTACTCTACTAAAAAGGCAAGAAAACATTTCTTAGCCTTCTGTTGAAGTTTTGTACATAGCTTTGGAGCCCACATAGTTCCATTGTTTCGTATTTTAGACCACTCCTGGTAAATACAAGATAAAGCAAAATATACAATGGTATTTCTGCTGCAGCAAACAGCGTTTGAACTTGCCCTTTCTTTCCTGTACAGCAAATATTCCCATAGAAGTCTTTCCATTTCCTTGACCATAGAGATTCCTCACCATTTAACTCACTATCAGCCATATTTGGTACTAGATGATTGTTAGAAATGGTGTTCTTACAACCTTTTTGATCACTACTGCTGAAATTGGATCCTTGCTGTAGCATTTTGACGGGTATTCTAATGTCACAGAGAACCCCCATAAACAGGAAAGGGACAGAGCAATACTTAGATTTAAATATATATCACTCTAGCCAAGTGATATAAGCTTAAGCAAACTAATCTTCACTTCCATACAATAACCTCAAGTCAATTCAGTGACTGCTTTCTTTCTGTCTTAACTACTTAGATCAGAAACCTCTGAACACAATTTATTTATTTATTTTACTTTTAAGTTACTAGGGAGGGGGAAGTGCTTGCACAAGAGATTTCCCAGCTGCACACCAATTGAATATGATATTTCCAGATAATCACTATGTTGTGATTGTTGTTAATGCTATTTAAAAAAAAACCACACACTGCTAAAGTGTGGCCAAAAACATTAGATCATTTCAGAACCTGGAAAATTTCTGGGCCATCAATACAAAAACACCTTTCCACTGATTTTTTTCCTACTTCTACTATGGACATCAAGCAAATAAAACTAGCTTAAAGGTCTGAAAACATAGCATAGCGACAAAGCATCAAGAGAAAAATGACAAGGGTTAAATCCACTGCTGGTTAAATCCCACACCTGTCCTGACAGGTTGGTGACATTTTCTTGCATGTCCCTCTAACTTCAGCACAGCTCCTGCCTGCTGATGCCACGCATCCACAGCCTCTGGAAACAGTAATGCCTGTATGTGGCCCCAGTGAAGGCACACCAGCAGCAGCCAGCATGCCTGGGCTCCTGCAGAACAAGAGGAGCTCTGTTTGGATCTCTGGAAATTCCAGTTTTCAGTTTTCCAGGAAAATCAGGCAAAGACAAGACCTTTTCCACCCTCCATTTCTCCTCACTTTCCAAGTCCTCCCCTAGTTCTAACAGCCATCGTTCTATAGAAATTCTATATTTTCCAGGAAATCATATCCTCAGAATCTGCTTTACAGATACACCTGGGCAGGAATTCTCAGGAGAAGGAACACCAGGCTGCCGAGAAAAGACCATGAATAATTCACACTGATAAAAGTTCTGTCAAAGAAACGTTACAGCCTTTGGCTCCTCTGCCAAGACGCCATTTCACACACTGACTAAAGAAGTCTCACCAACCCATGATGCTTTCCATCTGAATTTATCCTTTTTAATATACACTAATAAGTATTCACTCTTGTATTAAAAAAAAAAAAGTTTTTGCTTTCTTTAACAAGCCAATTTCCAGCAATTCCATACTTCTAATAGATGTTTCAGACACTGTAAAGGTCATAATTCACTCTGATTATCAGAGCACTCTTAAAATATGGATATTCAAATGAACAACTTTCCTTGGCATTGCTTCAGACTGTACCAGTACTGGAAAAAAGAACACTGGTGAAAAAAAGAGAGGATATTAAGTTTGGAAAAGTCTAGTTCAAACAAAGGGAATTTTCAGATCTTTCCCCATGCCTGAATAACCTCAGGAGCCACCTTTGTAACATGGTCTCTGCTCTGAACAGGTTATCCAGCTGGACAAAGATGAGATGCAGTGCTCAAACTCTTGTTAAGATGCTCGCAATTTGCTCAGAAAGTAATTGCCACCTCAGCCTACATAGGTTAATAATGTGAACATTTCCACATGTGTTTCCTCCCAGCAATTGGTTGCCACCTTCACATCCCTTAATGGGCACATATCCCATAAAAATCACTGCTTCATCTCATTGGCTGTGTGGGACAAGGTGACTCACCAAGGAACAGCTCTTCAGAATCCCTCGAAAAATCATTCTGGAGGGTGTCAGCAGGCAGGAGGATCTGGAGCATCCCACCAAGTAGTCCTTAGCTGGTTAGTCAGACTGGCACCAAATAGGAAGCAAACTGCTTTTTCTCTCCCCTGAACAAGCCCTACTTCTCAGTGTCATCTAGGAATCTTCCTTGAGCTAGACACTGTAGCCATACACTCCCAGTAACACTAGCTCACAGGGAAGGGCCAGAACACACTAGCACTATGCCATTAGCTCATCAGGCTATTTTAATAGTTCACATGGCAGAGATGCTCTGGGAATGAGCCTGGATACAGTGGACTGAACGTACAAAACACCAGCAGGGTTACTGACATTTATGAAAGAATACCAAGCTGGATCTCCAGCGCAGATCACAAGCCAGCTGTTTTTCCATCCAGGGATCTGAGTCCTACACTCTTTGTCACACTGGCCAGCCAGATCTGTGGTTGTATCATTCTTGGAAAAGATTGAGTGAAAATGGACAAAAGGGTCTGAGCCCAAGAGTAGTTGGATTGACAAAAATCAGTTCACGTTTTGTTATTTAAACTCTAGTAAATCCAGCCCCAAGAACAAGAGAAGTCTGGATGAAATCCAGTCAATTCTTTGGCCTGGATGAACACTGCTATACTAGAAGCTGAGAGGCTTCAAGCATGTTTTTATCCTCTTTGTCCTTGGGCTGACCCATCATGGATTTCGGACATGCCAGACTATTTAGAAAGTCTGTTTTTCCAAGATCATTGGAGCACTTTTATCATGACACTGTGCACAGTCTGGCTCTGCTGCTTTTGAATAGGAGAACTTGCAAGAGAGAGGGTAAAGCTTCAATTTTGCTAAGAAAAAAAAGCTGAACTCTTTTCCATACTGAGAAAAAAAAAAATGTTCCCTTTCCTTACAGCACAGCAAGTTCACAGCTTAGCACAAGAAACTCACCTGTATTTTTACTCAGCATTTCAGAAAAGCTTTGTGGTTTACGCTGTAGCTACAATAGCTACCAGTGCTTAACCAAATAGACTAAAGCTACCTTAAATGGAGTAATCTCTCAAGCATGAGAATTAAACAGAACACCAAGTTTGTGGAGTGTTTCTTTTGTTTTGCTTTCAGTACCTCCCACAGTTCAGCTTCAACTCCAGCACCTGTTCCCTCAGGTTGATTACGAAGAGGTCTACAAATAGCAACAGAGTTGGAAATCCCTAGGGCTACTCAAGAAATAGAAACCACAGCCCTGTAATAACAGCCTATCTCCAAATCCACCTTAGTTAGAACCATACAAAGCATGCTTTGGAGGTAGATAGTGAAAGGTCAGAGCCCCCAGCAGCTGATACACAGTGGTTGCTACCACTGCCAGCCTTCTGCTTCATTCATTGAAATAAGAGAAGAATCTTTGGGTATCTCTAGTCCAGTCACCCTCCCAAACCAAGACTATTGCCAATATTAAATCAATCAGCCATGCCTTCGTCTACCTGAAACTTGAAAACCACCAGGGTACAGACTACAGATCCTTTACAAGTACTTTCTTCCACACTGTACCACTGACTTCGCAAGAAGTTTTTCCAGCATACAAAAGTCCTCCCATAACACAAGTGTTTCACAGCCACCCAAGCAAGAAAATGTGGCAACTGAACCCTATAATGCTATCGACCACTAAGAAAAAAACCTTTAGTAGCCAAAACTTGCATTCTATTACTTCCTAGTTGCCTCTTTGCAAAATTAAATCAATTGACCTCCAAATGCATTTCCACACAATGCTTACCATCTGAGCTCCTGATCACTGTGATAGATCTCTACAAGACAATTCTTTGCCTTCCCATTCAACTGTACCTGGGAGTCCCTAAAACAGAGAACAGAGAAGGGACCACACAAACAATGAACAGAAGAAGCTATTAGCTTCCTTCAGACTACCACCCACAACACAGAGCAGAAATAATAACAGCACTGTATGAGAACTGCTGAGTCACAGCCTGAACCTCTGATTGATCACGTGAGACAAGCAATGAGTCAGACATAGGAGCACAGGTGAAGGCAAATCACCTGTGCTGCTGGAAGGGGTGGAGCCTGGCTGCAACCATCCTAGACCTACTTAAGAGCTGGCTACCAGAAGAAGAGGATCTCTTAGGAACATCACATCTGCTGGTGTTTTTGTCAGTGAGCACGAGAGGAGTAAGCTTTCCATTTATTCTCTAGTAATATCATAGTTTGCTTGGCATAACTCATGTTCATTTTGTGATTATAACATCCAAATATACTCTAATTACGCAAGAAAAAACTACAAAAACCACATAGAGATTTGCAGAATTTAAAAATTGATAACTATCCAGGCTTGTGCCCTCATACTTACACAGGCAGGTTTCCCCCTTGTTGTTTCACAGTCAGGTTTACCCCCTTATTGCTAGCGCCCCCTTATTGTTTCACAGGCAGGCTTCCCCCTCATTCTCACACAGGCAGGCTGGCCCCCTTATTGTTACACAGGCAGGCTGGCCCCCTCAATGTTACACAGGCTTACCTCCTTATCGTTACACAGGCAGGCTTGCCCCCACATTGTTGCACAGGCAGGCTTTCCCACTTCTTATTACACAGGCAGGCTTACCCCTCATTGTAACACAGGCTTGCCCCCTTATTGTTACACAGGCAAGCTTGCCCCCTCAATGTTAGGCAGGCTTGTACTCTCATTGTTACACAGGCTTGCCACCTTATTATACACAGGCACGCTTGCCCCCTCACCCTTATGCAGGCATGCTTGCCTCCTCATCGTTACCCAGGCAGGCGTGCCTCCTTATTATTACACGGGCAGGCTTCCCCCTCATTA
>NW_024884142.1:54145023-54145980 GCF_019232065.1 Centrocercus urophasianus | reverse complement strand
GCAGGCTTGCCCCCTCATTATTACACAGAGGCAGGCTTGCCCCCTCAATGTTAGACAGCCTTGCCCCCTTATTACAAGACAGTCAAGCTGGCCCTCTATTACACAGCTTGCCCCATTACTGTTACACAGGCTTACCCCCTCACTGTTACATAGGCACGCCTGCCCTCTCCTTATTACACAGGCTTGTCCCCTTATTGTTAAATAGGCACGCTTGCCCCCATATTATTACACAGGCAGGCTTGACCCCTCACCCTTACGCGGGCAGGTTTGCCCTCTCCTTATTACACAGGCTTGTACCCTTATTGTTAAACAGGCACGCTTGCCCCCCCATTATTACACACGCTTGCTCCCTCATAGTTACACAGGCACGCTTGCCCCCTCACCCTTACGCAGGCAGGCTTGCCCTCTCCTCATTACACAGGCTTGCCCCCTTATTATTACACAGGCAGCCTTGTCCCTCATTGTTACACACACTTGCCCCCTTATTATAACACTGGCAGGCTTGCCCCCTCACCGTTACACAGGCTTCCCCCTTATTATTACACAGGCAGGCTTGACCCTCACTATTACACCGGCAGGCTTGACCCCTCATTGTTACACAGTCAGGCTTTCCCCCTCATTATTACACAGAAGCAGGCTTGCCCCCTCAATGTTAGACAGCCTTGCCCCCTTATTGCAAGACAGGCAGGCTAGCCCTCTATTACACAACTTGCCCCATTGCTGTTACACAGGCACGCTCGCCCCCTCACCCTTACACAGGCTTGCCCCCTCATTGTTACACAGGCAGGCTTGCCCCCTCAATGTTAGACAGCCCTGCTGCCTTATTACTACACAGGCAGGCTTACCCCTCATAGCTACACAGGCACGGTTGCCCTCTCATTATTACACAGCTTGCCCCATTACTGTTACACAGGCTTGCCCCCTTATTATTACACAGGCAGGCTTGCCCCCTTATTA